>NC_133807.1:1632500-1655000 GCF_043250625.1 Sebastes fasciatus | reverse complement strand
CACTGTGGACTCATATATATCTGTGTATACTCATTGTGGACTCATATCTGTGTATACTCACTGTGGACTCATATCTGTGTATTCTCACTGTGGACTCATATATCTGTGTATACTCACTGTGGACTCATATATCTGTGTATTCTCACTGTGGACTCATATATCTGTGTATACTCACTGTGGACTCATATATATCTGTGTATACTCACTGTGGACTCATATATCTGTGTATTCTCATATATCTGTGTATTCTCACTGTGGACTCATATATATCTGTGTATACTCACTGTGGACTCATATATCTGTGTATACTCATATATCTGTGTATTCTCACTGTGGACTCATATATATCTGTGTATACTCACTGTGGACTCATATATATCTGTGTATACTCACTGTGGACTCATATATCTGTGTATACTCACTGTGGACTCATATATATCTGTGTATACTCATTGTGGACTCATATCTGTGTATACTCACTGTGGACTCATATCTGTGTATTCTCACTGTGGACTCATATATATCTGTGTATACTCACTGTGGACTCATATATCTGTGTATTCTCACTGTGGACTCATATATATCTGTGTATACTCACTGTGGACTCATATCTGTGTATACTCACTGTGGACTCATATCTGTGTATTCTCACTGTGGACTCATATATATTTGTGTGTATTCTCACTGTGGACTCATATATATTTGTGTATACTCACTGTGGACTCATATATCTGTGTATTCTCACTGTGGACTCGTATATCTGTGAGAGAGAGACACGACGATGTTTGTGTATTCTCACTGTGGACTCATATATTTGTGTATACTCACTGTGGACTCATATATCTGTGTATTCTCACTGTGGACTCATATATCTGTGTATACTCATATATCTGTGTATTCTCACTGTGGACTCATATATATCTGTGTATACTCATATATCTGTGTATTCTCACTGTGGACTCATATATATCTGTGTATACTCACTGTGGACTCATATATCTGTGTATACTCACTGTGGACTCATATCTGTGTATACTCACTGTGGACTCATATATCTGTGTATTCTCACTGTGGACTCATATATATCTGTGTATACTCATATATCTGTGTATACTCACTGTGGACTCATATATATCTGTGTATTCTCACTGTGGACTCATATATATCTGTGTATACTCACTGTGGACTCATATATATCTGTGTATACTCACTGTGGACTCATATCTGTGTATACTCACTGTGGACTCATATATCTGTGTATTCTCACTGTGGACTCATATATATCTGTGTATACTCACTGTGGACTCATATATATCTGTGTATACTCACTGTGGACTCATATCTGTGTATACTCACTGTGGACTCATATATCTGTGTATTCTCACTGTGGACTCATATATATCTGTGTATACTCACTGTGGACTCATATATCTGTGTATTCTCACTGTGGACTCATATATCTGTGTATTCTCACTGTGGACTCATATATCTGTGTATACTCACTGTGGACTCATATATATCTGTGTATACTCACTGTGGACTCATATCTGTGTATTCTCACTGTGGACTCATATACATCTGTGTATACTCACTGTGGACTCGTATATCTGTGTATTCTCACTGTGGACTCATATATCTGTATATACTCACTGTGGACTCATATATCTGTGTATTCTCACTGTGGACTCATATATCTGTGTATACTCATATATCTGTGTATTCTCACTGTGGACTCATATATATCTGTGTATACTCACTGTGGACTCATATATATCTGTGTATACTCACTGTGGACTCATATCTGTGTATACTCACTGTGGACTCATATATATCTGTGTATACTCATTGTGGACTCATATCTGTGTATACTCACTGTGGACTCATATCTGTGTATTCTCACTGTGGACTCATATATATCTGTGTATACTCACTGTGGACTCATATATCTGTGTATTCTCACTGTGGACTCATATATATCTGTGTATACTCACTGTGGACTCATATCTGTGTATACTCACTGTGGACTCATATCTGTGTATTCTCACTGTGGACTCATATATATCTGTGTATACTCACTGTGGACTCATATATCTGTGTATTCTCACTGTGGACTCGTATATCTGTGTATTCTCACTGTGGACTCATATCTGTATATACTCACTGTGGACTCATATATCTGTGTATTCTCACTGTGGACTCATATATCTGTGTATACTCATATATCTGTGTATTCTCACTGTGGACTCATATATATCTGTGTATACTCATATATCTGTGTATACTCACTGTGGACTCATATATATCTGTGTATTCTCACTGTGGACTCATATATATCTGTGTATACTCACTGTGGACTCATATATATCTGTGTATACTCACTGTGGACTCATATCTGTGTATACTCACTGTGGACTCATATATCTGTGTATTCTCACTGTGGACTCATATATATCTGTGTATACTCACTGTGGACTCATATCTGTATATACTCACTGTGGACTCATATCTGTGTATTCTCACTGTGGACTCATATATCTGTGTATACTCATATATCTGTGTATTCTCACTGTGGACTCATATATATCTGTGTATACTCATATATCTGTGTATACTCACTGTGGACTCATATATATCTGCGTATACTCACTGTGGACTCATATATATATATATATTTTAATTTTTTTTTAAAGTTATTTTTTTGGGGGCATTTTCCATTTTTTTTTTTTTATGACAGGACAGTGGATAGAGTCTTGAAAGGGGGGAGAGAGAGAGAGTGGATGCGGAAAGGGCCACAGGCCGGATTCGAACCCGGGCCGCCGCGGTCAGGACCAAGCCTTAATACATGGACGCCCGCTCTACCAACTGAGCTAACCCAGGCGCCCGGACTCATATATATCTGCGTATACTCACTGTGGACTCATATCTGCGTATACTCACTGTGGACTCATATATATCTGCGTATACTCACTGTGGACTCATATATATCTGTGTATTCTCACTGTGGACTCATATATCTGTGTATACTCACTGTGGACTCATATATATCTGTGTATTCCCACTGTGAACTCATATCTGTGTATACTCACTGTGGACTCATATATATCTGCGTATACTACTTTACTTCAGCACTCTTTCACCCTCCATCCTACCATTTCACATATTCTCCCATTCGCACTGTTGTGTGTCCCAGCCGTTCTCACCGTTGGGTTTGAGGAACTTCTTGGCATGCAGGTAGCTCTCCAGCATTCGCTCATTGAACAACATGTAGCCCATGGGCTCTGAGATGATGATGTCAACCTGCTCAGGCAGCGTCACCTCCTCCACCTTCCCCGGGATGACGACCACGCGCTCTCCTAGACGGTTACTGTTCACCAGCACCTGGAGGGCAGAGCACACCTTTATACTGGGACTGGAAGTTCTGCCTAGGATGGGTCAGAACAGAGTGACCCATCTGATGTTAGCTAACTGATGTTAGCACTAATGGGTGTGTGTGTGTGTGTGTGTGTGTGTGTGTGTGTGTGTGTGTGTGTGTGTGTGTGTGTGTGTGTGTGTGTGTGTGTGTGTACCTCAGCGTGTTGGGCCATGGTGCTGGCCTCCACAGCGTAGACCTTTCTGGCTCCAGCTTGGGCTGCAAAGAAAGAGAGGATCCCCGATCCACAGCCGACATCCAGCACCACCTAGAGACCAGACATGATGCAGACGTTACAGGAACTTAGGAGAGACCATTTAGAACAACATGAAGCAAATCAATCAATCAATCAGTAATACATTACACCAGAAAAGGAGTCTTTAGTAACTGATTGTTTGCTAAGCTCTACAGCCCCTTCGGTAATGTTGCTACGTCTGTTTGCAATGTACAGTTTACAATTTGAGATGGAGGTAGACGGAAGTAGCCGATGACCGTCAACGCTGTCAGCTGGAATGACGACTGTGTCTGATCCTACCAGCTGTCGCTAGGTAACTAGGCTAACGTTAGAGTTGGTTGAAAACACTCGGAATCTGACTTCTTAATGTCTCCAGCTGACTCACTTTAACTTCTTCAACTCTTCTTTAACATAGACCCATTTTGGTCTTCTTTAGGGGGGTACAGAGGGTCTTTAGGGGGGTACTGATGTTGAACTGGGAACTGAGGTTGTCTGTTGTGCTCCATACACTGCAGCTGGCGCACCGCTGTATGATAGGCACTTATCTTGTTGGTTAACGGTTAATAATCGGTTAACAAGAGTCAGTTATCGGTTAAGAATCTTTTTCAAAATCAGCATCACTAGTGTGAACGCTTCGTACCGTACTCAGGCACGGTTCATTGATCTGTACTGGAGTCCACTTGAAAAGGTGGTCTGGAGTACAGTATATATATAAAACTGTTTCATATCGATGTCTGCAGCATCTACCAGTCTCATCCTCTGTCTGTATATAAACGCAGCATGTACCGATCTCATCCTGTCTGTATATAAACGCAGTACGTACCGATCTCATCCTCTGTCTGTATATAAACACACCATGTACCGATCTCATCCTCTGTCTGTATATAAACGCAGCATGTACCGGTCTCATCCTCTGTCTGTATATAAACGACCGTAGCCTAGGTGATAAAACAGGAAGTCAGGCGAGGGGTTCCTTGGAATATAAACAATAGTAGGTGATGGTGTTGGGCGATGTTTATTTTATGTAGCGAGTTTAATGGTCTGTGTCTGAAGAACGAGGGACGCTCAGCGGCAGAGACAGCGGGGGGGGGGGAGACAGAATGTAGAGTCGGCCTATCTTCACATCAAACTCGGTGAAATAAGAGTTTATTTCGACCAACAAACCAGAGTTGGTGATTGTTGGACAGACTAACGACGACAGTATTGGTGAGTTCTATTTAGTTTCTGTCCAGTTTGAATGAAGTGTTTTACGATGCTCCGCCACTAGAACAGCTGATCTCAACATAAACACATACACGTGGATGATGACGTAGGAGTACTCGGGTACGGAACAACTTTACTTATGTGAAAGCTGAGAGGGGTGGGGGTGGGGGGCATCGTAGTCAGGCGCGGTACGAATCAATCGTACCTAATGTGAAAATGCCTTCAGTCTATTTAAATGATGAATTCATAATCTATGCGGTAGTATAAGGTTACCTTGTCCTTGAAGTCGGTGTGGTTCTGGAGAATAGCCCGTTGGTAAGTCCCTGTCCGAACGTAGTCCTGCATCATGTTCTGTTGCTGGGAGAGGTAGCCATAAAACTGAAGAGAAAATAACAGAAACATTATTATCTATAGGAAGTCAATATCGTACAAGTAAGGACGTACTAAAATATCATCACAATTCCAGAAGTAAACTGTAAGACTTCCTGTCTGAAGTCAACAACAAGGTCAATGGGATTTTGGAATATGCTGTTAACAATTAGTATTAATAAAAGAAGAAAAACACATTTCCTCCACAGGAGGGGCACAGAGACACAATGGAACTAATGTTGACTTTACACACGACGACTTTTCACTTGATTTCACTGTCTCATACATATTTCCAATGTGGGAATAAAATCCTGAGAGTGTTTCTAGAGTTGTGGCGCGCTCCCGTGATCTCCATGGTTTAGTGTAAGGTGGTCCTAAAGCTCAGTCCAAGCTGTCTTCAGTCGGTCTTTTTCTCGTCTTGACGTTCCGATAAAATCAAACAAGTTTAATATTATCGTAAATTCAGTGAGGCGAACATTGTCAACAACCAATAGGAGCGCTGTCTCCAGCACCAAACAGGAAGTAGCTAACGGGGTAGAAAGTAAACATGGAGGAACTGGTGGAGTTGTGGAGTTAACCAGAGTTCCTCTTTGACGTGTACCACCATAGAGTGGAGGAGGAAAAAAGCTGCAGTCAGTATGCTACATGCTATAGCTAGCTAGCTAACCACTGTCCCAAACGGGGCTACTAGCAAGCTAACGTTAGCTACTGGAATGTTTGCTATTAGCCTAGGAGCTAACGGTACGTTTCAGCTGAAGATTGCTGGCTTCAATCATATAAATCTAGCTGCAGTACTCGTTATGATATGCTATGACTGAAGCCAGCAATTTTCAGCTGAAACGTACAGTTAGCTCGCAGGCTAATAGCAAACATTCCAGTAGATAACGTTAGCTTGCAAGTAACCCCATTCGGACAATGCTTAGCTAGCTATAGCATACTTACCGGGGATTTCTAACTAGCTCATTAGCTACGGTATCTAGCCTGTGAAATGTTAGCGAGGCCACGCTTTCTCTGCGACTGTGTGTTTGGTAGCTTTCTCAGCAAGTCCAGGTGCAGGAAAAGACGTGTCCATGTTTGTGGACAAAAGGAGACACTAGCTAGTTATGAGAACACAGGGCATGTCATTTACAGAGCAGAACTCTATTTCAACTTAGGTTGGACATTTCTAATGCTTCAAGGGACTAAATTATGGACGCTTTTTAAAATTAAAATAATTCCAAAAATTTCAAAAACAGAATTTAAAAAAATATATTTTCTAATGACAGTTGTGAAAATATAAATGCTCAGCCAAAAACAAGTCAGCATGGGGATAACTATTAAGGTCTGTCCTTAAATAATCAAATAAAACATTGTCCTGTATGAGAGCGTCTCACCTGGAAGTACTGTACAGCAGAGGAGTCCTCTGTTCTGTCGCTGAAGACGGAGCGCTCATTGACATGTCCCCGACTGTTCTTCAGGAGGTTATAAAACGACTGAAAGTCTGATGCACAACACACACACACACACAAAAACACACACATACACACACACAAACGTCAACAGTTACTATGTACTATGTACTTTCCTCTGGACCCTACAGTACACAACAATACACACATCCAGGGCAGTCACAGAGTATTAAGACAGTTCTGTTGAATGTTTGAACTTGTATTAACAGTTTAGAAGAGTTTAATGTTTCTGATACTCTTCATGTACCAGTCAGTTTATAGAAAGAACACAAGCTAAAGTTATGTTGTTTTCTTTGTGCTACACAAGGTTATAAAATGATGAGTGTGGTGATGTAGGACATGTTTTATAACATATTGCTGAAGGTCATCTACTCAGTCAGGGATAGTGATAACTAGGCTCGGGCAATATGACGAGACTATCGTTCAACACCATATTGACGTCACGATAATGATCCTCACGTGTCCACAATAACGCAAAGATATTCAGTTATCCAACACCTGTTATGAATTTTGCGCTATATTTAGTCTTTCTCGTTCTCCTCTATGCTTCACAACAGTGTTGTAGCTACCAACATGTAGCATACATCTGACGCTGCAGCCTACATAATTAATAATAATAATAATAATCATAAATTCAAATTATATAGCGCTTTTCAGGGACTCAAAGACGCTTTACACTATCGGGGGCGAAATGGTGTGAGACAAATTACCCAGGTAGCCAATTGTGCCTATTTGGCGATTCTTTGGTTTTACACCGAAGGAAAAAGATACTGATACTGTGCTAAAAGACTGGGGCTAAAGCTAACATGATACTGTGCTTAAAGACTGGGGCTAACGCTAACATGATACTGTGCTAAAAGACTGGTGCTAACGCTAACATGATACTGTGCTAAAAGACTGGGGCTAAAGCTAACATGATACTGTGCTAAAAGACTGGGGCTAACGCTAACATGATACTGTGCTTAAAGACTGGGGCTAAAGCTAACATGATACTGTGCTAAAAGACTGGGGCTAAAGCTAACATGATACTGTGCTAAAAGACTGGGGCTAAAGCTAACATGATACTGTGCTAAAAGACTGGGGCTAAAGCTAACATGATACTGTGCTAAAAGACTGGGGCTAACGCTAACATGATACTGTGCTAAAAGACTGGGGCTAACGCTAACATGATACTGTGCTAAAAGACTGGGGCTAACGCTAACATGATACTGTGCTAAAAGACTGGGGCTAACGCTAACATGATACTGTGCTAAAAGACTGGGGCTAACGCTAACATGATACTGTGCTAAAAGACTGGGGCTAACGCTAACATGATACTGTGCTAAAAGACTGGGGCTAACGCTAACATGATACTGTGCTAAAAGACTGGGGCTAAAGCTAACATGATACTGTGCTAAAAGACTGGGGCTAAAGCTAACATGATACTGTGCTAAAAGACTGGGGCTAACGCTAACATGATACTGTGCTAAAAGACTGGGGCTAACGCTAACATGATACTGTGCTAAAAGACTGGGGCTAACGCTAACATGATACTGTGCTAAAAGACTGGGGCTAACGCTAACATGATACTGTGCTAAAAGACTGGGGCTAACGCTAACATGATACTGTGCTAAAAGACTGGGGCTAACGCTAACATGATACTGTGCTAAAAGAATGGGGCTAACATGATACTGTACTAAAAGACTGGGGCTAACGCTAACATGATACTGTGCTAAAAGAATGGGGCTAACGCTAACATGATACTGTACTAAAAGACTGGGGCTAACATGATACTGTGCTAAAAGACTGGGGCTAACGCTAACATGATACTGTGCTAAAAGACTGGGGCTAACGCTAACATGATACTGTGCTAAAAGAATGGGGCTAACGCTAACATGATACTGTGCTAAAAGACTGGGGCTAACGCTAACATGATACTGTGCTAAAAGACTGGGGCTAATGCTAACATGATACTGTACTAAAAGACTGGGGCTAACGCTAACATGATACTGTACTAAAAGACTGGGGCTAACGCTAACATGATACTGTGCTAAAAGACTGGGGCTAACGCTAACATGATACTGTGCTAAAAGACTGGGGCTAACGCTAACATGATACTGTACTAAAAGACTGGGGCTAATGCTAACATGATACTGTGCTAAAAGAATGGGGTTAACGCTAACATGATACTGTGCTAAAAGACTGGGGCTAACGCTAACATGATACTGAACTAAAAGACAAAGACTAAAAGACTTAGAACATACAGTAACCCTGTTTGGCTGCTTAGCTTTCATACTTGGGACAAAAAAGATGGGGTAGAATTAGGCTTATAATTCACTTTTAACATCACAAGAGAAATGGATTTTAAGATGAGGATTAACTGATGTGTTGGCCCAACGGAATATCTCAGGTCAATCTAATAAAGAGTGGGACAGAGCTGCTAACGTTAGCCTCTGATAGAGGAAATACAACACAGTGGATGAGTTGATCTTCAACCGGGTTATTTGCTCTCAACCAGGAGCAGAACATACGTGCTAACTGGCCGTCAGCTGTAGCCTCTGCGGTGCGTTCAAATGCAACCTTTTTGGCCGAGACAAAGGAGACGTGAGGCGACTCAACGGTCGGCCTTCATCACTGCTAGTTGTCTGACGTCTGCATGGTGTGTCTGGGCCTTTAGTGTAGGGTGCTGCTCCAAACTCCACATGGAGAGTGTGTGGGAAGCACCGGCTCACTGCTTACATAACAAACAGGCATTTATACTGTATACCTAAAACCTAAATCACTACTTCAATAATTCACATTCTGTAAATTGTTTCCAATGTTTGGTTACACAGGAAATAATTTAACTTCTTCAATGGCAGCATTTTGACCTAAAACCATGATGATGTTTCCAGCAGACATTACAGTGGCTCAGACATGCAGTGTGTGTGTGTGTGTGTGTGTGTGTGTGTGTGTGTTTGTATGTGTACCTGCAGGTGAGGAGAACTGCAGCAGGACGCTGTTACAGCCCAGCGTGATGATGAATGACTGCTTCCCCACGCGGCTGCACTCCGTCTCCCTGGAAACCGAACACTTGAACACGCTCGCCTCCTCTCCTGGAGAGAAAAAGTTGGGACAATATGAGACATACAGCCACTGAACTGTGTCCAAATGCTGCTTCAACTTTACTTTGATTCATACATTTCTAAACTTGATGACAACATTTGACTGCTGTAAGAGGCTGACTTCATAGGCACCACTCATTTGAAAATGTGCATTTTTAGTTCTATATAGTTTTTTTCCAGCATTTTTCATGACAGCCAAAGAGTTTTCTTGCTTCAAGGCACGTTTGTCCTGACATTTCAATTTCAGATTGAACACAAGCTGCTCCTGTGTGGGAGAGCTGAATAAAGTGCACCTCCAGCTTCTTTATCTCACATACTGTGGAGGGATAGACACACATTCTTTAAGAGCTTAACTGGAATTGATAGCGATTAATATACAACCACTAGTCTCAGATATGTATTTCTTAAAATCCACATGTACCGTTGGTATCAATGTTCCCTGTTTCACGATTACATCGATTTCTATAATATGTCTACACAAGACAGAACGCATAGAACCAAAATACCCAGTAACAAGGCTGACAGCGTGCAGCTGGCGCTCTTCTATATGTTTCTTATCGTCAACAAATCCTATAAAACGTCCGTCTCCCAATACTTTCTTTTACTCTTCCGACCCAGTCTGATCCCTACAACCCCTTGGTTCCTACTGAAGATGCAAATCTATAAAAAACACCTCAAAAATATAGTTTCATTTGTTCTAAGAAAGGTTCTTTCCTCAAACAGCTGCTCACTGTAGTACGTACTCACAACAGGTGGAAACGGTGACTTTGTTGGGGACTATTTTCAGTGGCAGATTAATCCACATGTGGTGCTCTATGAGTATTATTGTGACATCATTAGTATTATATATAATGTTATTATTGTTATTGAGACAGAATAAACTACAGTGTGTGTGTGTTCATGGTGATGAAGGAACATGTCACCCAGTGCAACGATGGAGCTCTATGGCACACACGCACTGTTGGGTTCAAAATAAAGAATAAAGCCCAACTGATCCTTCAAATGTGCAGATTTTCAATCAAATCACCACTCATTTGCCAACGTTTAGTCTTTATCCTGCACAAATGTTGTAATGATGATGAAACTGCAGGACGAGTGTTTGTATCAGTGGGTAACCTCCAGGTCTGAGAGGTGAAGTCAATGGTGAAGAGCCTTAAACCTGCATTTTGTCTACCAGCCAGCAGGGGGCGACTCCTCTGCTTGTATAGCCTTTTGTAGGCTTCTAGCACAACTGGATTAAATCGTGGGATAGTTGTGGGATATTCTTTTTAGTTGTTTTAAATTAATGAACCAGCAATTAAGTTTATTAAGAGTATGCCTGTTTAAATAAAGAGCCCAAAGTATCATTCATTTCTCCCTATACCTACTGCGTTAAAATACATGCCACAAGACTTAGTTTCTACCATTTATTTAGTCAAACCTGTGTTGAAAGTCTGTGACCTGCTTGATAAAGATGGCCTGAACATTGAGACACTGGCATGACAAAAACATTAGCAAGGTGACGCATGTTCTGACTCATGATTTCCTGAAGAAGACTAACAAGAAGACAGTTAACACAGAGTGATGTAAAGCAGCCACTGGCCTCGGTAGACGTGATAAAACAGACCGTGGTGGTATAAGCACAACGTCTTGGGAATTGTAGTTTTAGTAGAGAACTGTGAGGCATACTAATAGATGCCATATTTGTTTTACAATACAAAAAGGGGCTGAATACAGTGAATATAGAAAAAACATATATAAATCACTAAGCACCTAATAGTAATATCATACATTGTATTGTAAATGGGGATTTGAGAAGGATCAGGCTTAAGCCTTCATAAATCATAAATCAGAGATCCCCAGATCTATAAGAAAAACAAACATCTCAAAAGAAGACAATAGAACAAAGAGCTCTGGAGGGGTATCAGGAGGGCCATCATAAACCATAGATTAGAAATGAAGAAACATCTTGGATTACAGCATAGCACTCCCACAGTCTCTAGGCTAAAGGGTATCTAGTGTCAACCTAATAAAGCTCCCTTTGATATATCATTCTGTCCATATCTCCCCCTCTTGGCAGTTTAATGTGTTCGATGCCCGTGATGAATGGTAGAGAGGAGATAGGGTGAGGAGGGCAACAGGATAGTTCATATCATTGATGGAGATCTTATGCTCACTAACCCTTTGTCTCAGCATGCGTGTAGTTTTACCTATATAAATCTTATCACATGAGCATTTTAATAAATAAATTACATTTTCTCTGCTACATGGGATAAACCCCTTAACAGGAAAACCTTCCCCGATCTTGGATGTCTAAAAACAGGAGTTTTCCAGGTGTTGGGGCCCTGGGCACAATGACCACATGGATAATTCCCGTCTCTTAGGCCCTGTTCACACCTGGTATTAACATGCGTCCTCAGTGATCACAAGTGGACAGCTCTAAGTACAGGTGTGAACACACTCAAGACGCATTGAGATCAGATCTTTCAGACCACATTCAGAGGTGGTCTGGGCCACATATGACCACATTCTTTTAGCAGTGTGTAGTGAATGCGTCCTGGCCACATTAAGGACCGCCTGCTCATCTGATGTCCAGCTGGGATCCACGGGATCACCACGCCCCTCAGGTGAATAAACAGGCAGACACGGGCGCTTGTCGCTATGGAAACGGCCTCTGTGCTCTACTGTATGTAGACTTGGCACGCAAAGTGTATTATTATCATACTGTCGGAGATGTGTCAGTATTTTTGTTCCGCTGTTTTGCGCAGAGCTGACACCCACACCGCCCGGCCGACCGCCCGCCTGTTCTCCCGGCTCTCTGGAGCGCTGTACCTCTACAGGCTGTTTTCTGGCAAAAGCAGCGGTTCCGGCACCGGGGGCGCGGAAGTCCCCGGGGACCGCCGGTACAATAACCTTTTATTTTGATGTTAGTAAAATGTACCAGAATTAACGAATATGTAGGAAACTACTACTGACATTCATGTAACATTACGTCCCAACGTCTGCTGTATTATCCGTGTGTTTACTACGTGTTTATTTGCATATAGAGCGGGGAAGTGAGACCGGATCACAAGGTCACTGGAGACGCATGCGGAGACGCATTCTAATGCCAGGTGTGAACAGACGTACTTAAAGTTGTTCACTTGTGATCGGATCACTGAGGATGCATGTAAATACCAGGTGTGAACAGGGCCATAGATAAAATTCAAGAGCCTCAAGACCTCTGTCATGTGAGATATTAGTGTAGAGGCATTCCACATCTAAGGTGGCCACAATGACATTATTAGGTAACTTTTAATGTTGATATCTTATTCATTAAATCAGTAGAGTCCTTAATGTATGATGAAAGCTTCTGAACATATGGTTTAATAAAATGATCAACATAGAGAATCATTACTGGCTACAATAGGTCGGCCTTCGGGTTTAACCAGGCTTTTATGGGTTTTAGGCAGCATATCTAGTTACAGGATGTTTACAGTTCAGAAAATCATATTCGTCCTTAGAGATCCAATTCAGTTCCAGAGCTCGGCCAGTGACATCTGAGATCTTTTTTTAGGAAAAATTAAGGGTGGGGTTAGCCTTCAGTTTTCTGTAAAAATGTTCATCAGTTAACTGCTGGTAGGCTTCAACCAACAAAGGCTGAGAAGTAAAACTGGAAGCATCCCTAATGGTGGTACACATGGAGGACACGTCAAAGAGGAACCCCGTTAGCTGCTTCCTGTTTGGTGCTGGAGAGAGCACTCCTATTGGTTGTTGACAATGTTCGCCTCACTGAACTTACGATATTAAACTTGTTTGATTTTATCGGAACGTCAAGACGAGAAAAAGACTTACTGAAGACAGCTTAGACTGAGTTTTAGGACCACTTTACACTAAACCATCGAGTTCACAAGTTCAAATATGTCTGCGACAGTGAAATCACTTGAAAAGTTGTTTGATGAAAGGTGGGCTTCAGTATTTTTCATGATGAATGAAAGTCTCCCAGAATTCTTCTGTATTGCTTCATTTAAATACTTCTCCAGGCTGGAAAATCCTCCTGGTGGTGCAGCCAGCCGATACAGACGTAAAGCAGCCTGAGCTAATCCAGCACCTACTGGGATTAAGAGCAGCACGGCAGATTAAGAAAGATGCATCTTCTGGGAAAGAAGCCATCCACGCACCTCAGTTCTCCTCCGACAAATCAGCCGCTTACACTGTTGACCAAGTGACGAGACTCTTGGTAACGTTAGAAAACATCCAGGACTGCTTACTGGCGGCTCATGTATTTTGGGTAGATGTTAATGTGTCCATGTTCCCCAAACACATATTTAATCTCAAACAAGAGGCAGAAATGAGGTGGCCAAACTCCAGTGGAGGAACACTTTCCTTTGCCACTGTTACCTACATAATCATAAAGTAACATAATGAAAATAACAGTAACTGATATCAATAAAGCTACGCAAAGAACAAAGCGAAGAACAGAGGAGTGATGTAAAACATCTCAATTAAAACATGAGGACTTGTTTCAGTATTAAAACCTCACGACTCCAAAGAAAACAAGTGGTTTTATTGTGAAAGTTTCCTGAGACAGTCTGCATGTGTGTATGATGGTGTGAATAGGTAGACTAAAACCAAAAACAACACAATAAAGGGATACTCCAGCCATTCAGTACTACTTTCCCATAAAGTCAGGATATTCACGAAAGAACGGTTCAAATCAGAGCAGCAGAGGACGTCCGGACTTGGATCCTACATTTCCCATAATGCCTGTAAAATGCCCACAACTTTCAAACTCCAACCCTCCAGTCTGTAACACAGGCTTTCCGTTTTTATATACATACGTATATATATATATATAAGTTTCCGCGTTCTCCGCGTCGTCTCCATACTTTGACCCTGCCATCCAACTTTAACAGACAGAACCTGGACTCATCACTGAACATGACATTCCCCCACATGTTCAGGTTCCATTGTCTGCGTTGTCGACACCAGCGCAAACGGGCCTGACGGTGAAGGGCATTGCAGGCTTCCTGGTAGCCTTATGCAGGGCTCTAAACTACGACCAAAATGATTGCATATGTGACCTTCTTTTGGGAGTGTGCGAGTAAAATTTGTACCTAGTCGCATTGTGCAAAATCTTGTTTTCCGACAAAATGCTATTTTTTTCCACAGCAATATAAAATAGATAATAGAGAGGGAATAATGACCTGATTATAAATGTTATATTTAAATAATCACAATTAATAATTAGTTTTTAATGCAAATAACCACTACAGATGGCAATAACAAAGTACAGTACAGTACTGTGTAGGCTACAGTAACCTCCCACCTCCAAAAAACAGGGTTCCCCGGAAGCTACGGTGTCATTTGAACTCTGTAATTTACCATGTATATAATGTTTTTCATGTTAATTATATCGAACATTGAATTACATCAGATCTAAAATGTTATTCCTTCATTTAGCGCATTGATTTTAAAAGTGGCAGATACAATTTCTGAGTGGCAGGCAAAAAAAATACTTACCTGCCACAGTGGCAGGAAGTGAAAAAAGTCAATTTCAGACCCTGCTCACGAGCATTATATACTGCAGGGTGCCAAAGTTTCGCTGTTTCCCAAAATGAAGCAGCACAGAGACTGGCTGACAGACAGGTGAAGAAAAAGAAGTACCACTTTCAGCCACAATGGCTAACACAGTACCCGTGGTTACGGTACGAGGGGAACGCTGTGCGTTTATTGTAGGCAATGTGGTCCGTCCGTTGCAGGCAACTCTAAACTTGTTAGTTAAAATATTTTGCAAATATCAAGTTTCGAGGCATTGTCAATGTTTCACTGGGGTATGTAAATTAAGACAACTATTTATTAGCATGCAAGGTCATTGATTAATACCATGCTGTAACCCAAAAAAAAGGGTGCGACCAAATCATGTGCTTGTGCTACCAACTGAGAAAGTTGGTAGCACCAGTGCTACCAACTGAGAAAGTTGGTAGCACCAGTGCTACCAGTGGAAAAGTTAGTCTAGAGTCCTGTTATGAGAATACACTGTTTACCATTGGCAGAGCATTTTGGCAAATTTTTCTTGGGCGCTACCCACATAATCAGCTGTGCTGCTCATCCCACAAATGAATGATCCTTACAAGTTGGACATCATGGTGAAGGTAAATAAACAGGCTTTCAAACGATGTAAAATACAACGCCAATTAGTATTGTAACAACAGAGAAATAATCCACCAAACACAAGTTTCCAATTTTTTTCCCCCAGTTTATATACATATACATAGATGTATATGTGTGTGTATATATATACATATATATACTAGGGGTGCTCATTTTGAAAAATTGTCTTAACCAATAACCGACCCTCGTTTATCGATTACTAACCGTTAACCGACAAGATTAGTGCCTCGCATGCAGCGGTGTTCCAGCTGCAGGAGCACAACAGATATTGGTTGACGGGAGTCCCCAGTTCACCGTCCGGGAGCGTTAACTTAGCAGCTACGATGCTGCGTGTAGTGTCGCGGACATGCAGCCACTTTCCCAGTAAAAGTCTCCACTGCACATTTAGTTTAGTTTAGCAGGTTGTCAGCTGTGTGTCTGCCCGGCATAACTTTAGCGAGTGTCCAACAAACAGTGTGTGTATTTGTGCTACGTTAGCAGCTCTAGCATTGCCGGAGGCTTTGTGCTCGCCACCGCACACGTAGTTTGCGTAACTTTAGCGAGTTCCGAACAGACCGTGTGTGTGTGTTGGCGTTGAGTGTGAGGTTGTTGGTGGCGTTCTAGCTGTGAACGTCGGTGTAGCAGTGTGTGTACAGTTTATTTGTAGGTGAATAAATGCTACGAAACTACAACTCCTCCGCTCCAACCAAGCGAGCCAGAGACCGGAGCCAACTTCCTGTATCCTGCAACTCCGGCTCCGCCTCTTAAGGTGGGCTGTTAAGGTGGACCAGGTTTTTTCCTTAAAGAGACGAGCCGCTCCTCTGAGCCGCTCAGCTTTTGAGTACATTATTAACATTTCTTTTAACCGCTTTAACCGATAGCGTTAATCGATTAAAACGCTTCATGTCGGTTAACAGTTAAACGGTTAATTATGGACATCCCTAATATATACATACATATATATATATACATACATACTAGGGGTGTAACGATACGTTTTTACAACGATACGATTTCCACGGTTCCGATACGATTCAGGACGATATTTGGCTCATCTAGAGCGATACAATACGATTCAATGATTTGAAATCGATATAGTAACTTTTTTTGCCAAAAATTCAGTCAGTGTGACTGTGAAATAAATATGTGATACTGGACAGTACAGGTTAGGACTCCTCAACGTTTTTCTTGTAAGGGAATCAGGGATAAATAATTATGGATATAAACAAGTGAACAACGATTAATGGCAAATACATAAACCTTTTATTGGAAAATAATAAAAAGTGTAACTGCAGAACCTGCTGATTCAGTTCTCAAAATACAAGGCAGTTTAATATTTAACAAAAAATATAATAAACCAACTTCTATTCAAGTTAAATGAACAGTGGATTAACCTGCTGCTTCTGTCCTTATTTTCAATATAAACAGTAAATCAATAATATAGTGATCAACATCTGATAGTGATCAAACAGTTGATAGTGATCAAACAGCTGATAGTGATCAACCAGCTGATAGTGATCAAACAGCTGATAGTGATCAAACAGCTTGCAACACTAATCATTCCTATACAAACGCTGTTTAAATAATCTGCTTATAGTAATCAAATAGTCCACCTACAGTGTTCATTTGGGCTCTTTTCATTCATGAAAACATCTGTAGAAACATTTTAAAACTATGTTAGACTAACGTTAGATGAATTTGTTTTGTTTTTTACATTACTCCCGTCGTGATAATCTGCCTCGCTCTCCGGCTGGATACGTGAGGCTGATGCTGTGTTCACATACAGTAGATATCATGACGGGGAAAAGGAAAGTAATTTTCTCTGAATGAAAAACCGACAGCGCACGGGGAAACCGCCTGTGAGAAGCCGCCCTCGTCTCATGCAGACCGTTGCCTGTCTCCCTGCAGCCGAGTAACATTTAACATTTATTTACTATTAAAAGTGCTTAAAAACACTTTCATATGACGTTTGTTGTCCTTAAATACAAGGTGCAAATCCTTAATATCGATACAATCGATTTTTGCGTTTCAAATCGATTTTATATCGATATACGTCTCCCGTGAAGGACAACTTGCCAAGTACCTATGGATGTAGTTGTATCGTAGGAATATAATTCCATACATCGATATAGTAGATGAATCGTTACACCCCTAATACATATAGGTATGTATACATACACATATATCTAAACATATACACATATATATATATATACACATATATATATATATATATATATATATACACATACATATATATATATATACATATATATATATATACACATACATATATATATACACATACATATATATATACACATATATACACATACATATATATATACACATATATACACATACATATATATATACACATACATACACATACATATATATATATATACACATACATATATATATACACATATATATATATATATATATATATACATACATATATATATATATATATATATATATATATATACATACAACAGTGACCTGGGGGGCAGCACAATCATTGTTAGAACAATAAAATCCAACAACACAAGCAGACAAATACAACAGTCACACACTACAAGTGTACGAGTGTGACATCCAGTTTGTATGCAACAAAAGAAACAGCTATAATGCACAAACAGGTCAATGTGAAAACCATCCAGTGAGATATTCAGGAACAATCCCATCGACCTATAGTGCCTCTCTCTCTATCCTTTGGTATGGATTACATTCCCCCGTACAGTAGTCACCAGCTCTATTTCAGCTCCTTCTTACTCCAGGAAGGAGCAGCGGATTTAAAAGCTTTTTAGCCTCGTTATGTTCTAACCTTTGGGACCAACATTTGTAGAACATTGTGGGAGTGCAGGCCATATTGATTTTGATTTGTGCACATTTGTGCACATGTATGTACACAAATACTAAGGAACCAGCCCAATGACCGATTTATATATAAGAGCCAACCAATGTGAAAGACATACAGAGATGTTCATTTAGCAGCAGCATACAGGTACAGTGGTGCACCAGATTTCCACAGCCAGTAATAAAACATAAAGCTCAATAATATACAGTATCCAGCTCCTTTAAGCACTGGTCAGGTGCATTCATTAGTGATGTGTCAGTTGTGAACGAGCCGGCTCTTTGAGCCATCTCTTTTAAGTGAACTATGCGAGCCGTTTAAAAATGTTTTTTAATTTAAGGCAGAATGATAGGATGATCTTCTCCGCGCCACCGGCACTCCATGCACTGACTGCGACTGAATGTTTTGTTAATGACGTCAGAGCGACCAATCAGGTGGTGACAGACAATGATCATACCATCAAGCAGGGAGGGGCGGGGGTGCGCGGTGTGCTAACGGTCTACAGATACAGAGCAGGAGGGAGAGGAGGAGAGAAAGAGAGAGGAGTGCGGTGCGGTGCGGTGCGGTGCGGTGCGGTGCGGTGCGGTGCGGTGCGCGAATAGCAGACGAGATGAGTGACAGTCGGAAACGAAGCAGCTTGTAAAATGATGGTATTCTGGAAATGTTAAGGTTTAGTATAATTATATTGAATAATTTAAGTGATATGTGCACACATACTAATCATAGGTCAAAACAGAGTAAATTTGGCTGAATTATAAAAGGCAGAAGTGGTAAAAACGAAGAGCCATTTGGGAGCCGAAATGGCTCCCAAGAAGAGCCGGGAGCTGGCTCTTCTTGGTGAGCTGAGCCAAATGATCTGGCACACTAAAAAGAGCTGGAGTTCCTATAACTAGCATTCATACAGAGCAGATCACCGTAATCCAATAAAGGAAATAAATCAAATTGTTCCTGCCTGGAGGGGGAAACAGGATTTGTTTCTAATAAAGAAATGTATTTAATTTAAGTTTCAGCTTGGAAGCCAGGTTTGTAATGTGTGATTGGACGGACAGGTTCTGATCAATAATGATACCTAAATACTTATCTTATATGTTGATAGATGTCAGTATCATCCCCCTCGAGCAGTTGAGACCGTAGGAAGATTAGATGGGAACTTTTTGAACTGAAGTTGACTAAAACGGATGAATCAGTGGTCTCAGACCCAATCCGAGATAACCCTGATGACATCATCTGGGTTCTTTCTCGACACTAGACAAAGCTTCTCCAGAGCCACAGAAGACATACAACTACAACAGAAGACAGACTACGACTGCGTTCACATGCTGAGTAGAACTAACCGAGACAATTCAACTGACCTGTCTGTGTGAAATCAGTGGACTCATCCTGAACTGTGCTAACATATCTTTCTGTCGCAGCGCTGACAGACGCTATTTGTGACTGCTGTGATCTGGAAAAGTTAAATGTTATGTTACTTTAACGACTGGTAACTATGAGCTGTCAAGTCTCCGAGCTTAGCTGCGGTCCATATTTAAAAGGGAATTCAATGTGGTGATTTCAATATTTATTTCTTATTTCTTCTAGGAGTGGAACGGTTCACAAAACTCAAGGTTGGGTTCATATCACAGTTTTGGGGTCACGGTTTAGGGTTCGGTTCGGTTCGGTACATTTATGTCACAACGACGAGGTCATGTTCTGATTTCAACATGCTTTTCATTTATTTGGCAAAAAATAAGTTAAAAATAAGTTAACAAATGTTTGCCTTAACAAAAGTATGGCTTCCATAAGGAACATCAACTCTTCTTCATTGTCAAATCTGAACTGAAAGAAAAGGTCTTCTACAGTCATTAGTGCAAACAAAAAATGCAGCTTTGTTATTTTCATATAAATATGATGTAATTATAGACTAAGACCATCAACATATATTGAAGCATAAGCTCAACCAGAACTATACAAAAAAAAAAGAACAGTATAACATACAGTATGTGTCAATTCCCTGATTATCATCTCTTAATTGAAAGATGAGTTTTTCTACTCTAACAGTGCAGTATTTGGAGGAATACGGTTGGATTTCTGTACCACTGTGTTATTTAACAATAATTTATAAATATAAAACACATTACAGGGATTGTGCTGCTGGAATTACTGTGTTGCTTAAGTGTCGGCGAGAGGGAATATTAAAGTACAAGTAATGTTACGTTAATAATATGCTGAAATCCAGCGTCCTCCACGACTGCATAAGGCTGCATATCTTTCACTATAAACCTCCCCGATGCTGTAGTTGTGTCTTTACCCTGTCTGAGTCTGAGTCTGCATGTAGAGGCTATTTAAATGCTGCGGGGAGAAGGAGCTGCTCTTTCCTACCCGACTCTCTCCTCCTTGTGCTATCGACAGACACACCGGAGTGTTGCCGCTAGCATCAACCACACGTGCTGCACAGTGCTCACACAGTCACCGTTTTATCCACCACTTTTTCATGGTAACACTAAATCCGTAATGCTCCCATAAAGCAGAGCCAAACGATGCTGCTGGATCCTATAACTGGACTTTAACGTGTCCACTCATTTCCTACTTCAGTTTCCAACTGAAGAGGAGACTGGGTCCATGGATGTATCAAGAGAACGACTAGGTCCCGCTTCATCAACGCGTCATATCTTTGGGGTACAACACATGCGCAGTAAAATCTGGTCTGCACTCGCCGGAATTGAGCCAATAGCAACGCACGACCGCAGTTTCAGTTACACTGCTCATGTGTTATACCCCATACCTCGAGACCCATGTCCACCCGTGTCCCAGCGTCCTTCAATAGGCCTTGATTTCTAGTGTGACAATAAACGGGAGCCTAACTCTACATGAAAAAATTACACAATCGGCCTCATAACTTATTTCAAATGAAAAGAACAATTCATACACGTCCTGAACCGTGACTAGCGAACCGAACGGTTCAGATTTTTTACCTGAACTGTTTCATCCCTAGTTTCTTCTGTCTGGAAACATTTAAAAATGTGTAGTTAAAGTGAATGTCGCCTTATATTTTTTATGTGGTGAAACATTAGTAAAGGTGTACATTTAAAAATGGAAATGATACCTCCCAAGCAATTTCATTTCAAATGTCATTTGGGATAAGAAACGAACAAGGGTCAGGTTCCAGACATTACAACTACCTAAGGACAAAGGTGGATTGGCTTTGCCCCGCCTTGAGGCTTATTACAGAGCAGCACAACTGCACTTTCTGGTCTGCTGGTGTGACCCTAAGTGTGATGCAAAATGGAAGGACTTAGAACCAAATCAAATGAACATACCTCTCCAATCTATACTGGGGGGAAAAAACTCTACTTAAGAAATATTTAGATAAGCCTACCAACTGGATTACCGTCCCTCTAAACATCTGGCATAAAAAATTTGAAAGATATGTAAGAATATTACGCTGGGTGGCTTACGACACTGATTTTATACCAGCCAGGCTAGATGGCAGATTTAAACACGAGACAAACAGGGACATCCCCTCATATTGTTTAATGGCCTCCATTAAAGGGTTAAACACTTTCCAACAACTCACAGGAACTTGTAACTTGGAGATATTACAAAAAGGTGAAAAATACTGGAAGAATTGGAAATCTTACTCAAACCTGAAGTGAATTGAGATGAGAAGTGACTTTATTGTATATGTATTTTGTTATGGAGAGCTTTGTTTCCTTCTCCCATGAATGACTAAGGGGACCTCTAAGACTTTAAAGGACATTCTGGGTCTCTAAGGAACCACGGACTTGCATACTGCTATGTAACAT
>NC_133807.1:1460000-1627500 GCF_043250625.1 Sebastes fasciatus | reverse complement strand
ACGTATATACACACGTTTGTGTGTATATATGTGTTTACGTGTATACGTGTGTGTACACATATACACATATATACATATATATACACACACATATATACACACACATATGTGTATAAATACATATATATGCACATCTATTCACACCTATACATACATATATACCAATATGTGTAAACAAGCTATATACAGTACATACACACATACATTATATAATACAAATATAAATAAGAAGAAGAAAGTGTCTTGAGATAACTTGTTATGATTTGATGCTATATAAATCAACTGAACTGAAAGTGAAGTTTATAAGGGTCAACAGGCATGATAACATGATATTATAAAACATTTACTGGATTCTTTATATTGCATTATGTACATTCACATGCAACAGAAATCTAAGAGAAAATATCTTACTTCCTTTCAGTCGTTTCTACTCCTAACCGCTCACTCTTCAGCTTGTGATTGTAAGACAACACAGTAGCATGTCTACAATAATATATAATAGAATATCTATTTATGCTCCATTCCACAAAGAACCCTAAAGATTTGGTCAACGGTACTCAGCGAGTTCGGCTTTATGTTTCAAACACAGCTCATGCCAAGCCTAAAGTATGCTGCTATATTTATGTGACATCTTGGAAAAACTATTTGCAGTGAAATTGAAGTTTAGTATAGTTAATATTGTTGGTAATGTTAAAAACCAAGATGCAAAATTCATGCCAGATAGGGCTTTACAGACAGATGACAATAACAAACATGGTAACTTTTAATGGGGAATAATAACAATGCACATGAGATGAGATCTTTGAACTGTATGAACAGGACCGTCTGTTCACACAGTGAGCAACTAAATCAGCAATCACTCATCAACTTACAACAGCTCATCAGGTTATCAGTTTATCAGGTTATCAGGTTTCTATACGTCTCTCCAACGGTTTCCTTTGCTTCATAAATTATATTTTCCTATAAGCACAGAATGAATGATTACAGACATGTAAAGGCCTCTGTTTCTCCATGATATCAGGGGATGCTTTAGGGCGGGGCGACCTTGTGATTGACAGGTCGCTACCACGGCGTTGTCTGGTTTGGGAGTTGTCCGTGTATTCGTCGTAGAACTTTAACCCTTTCACAGTGTGTTTTCAAATCACATCAATCAACACTGTGGTCGCCTAAAATGTCTTATTCAGCGTTTGGTTGTACTTAGCTCCGCCCTCTCGTGTCACGCAAAAAAACAACATGTGACGGCCAAATACCAAGATGGCAACGACCAAAATGCAAAACTCAAGGCTTCAAATTCGTAGTCCACAAACCAATCTAGTGACATCACGGTGACTACGTCCACTTCTATGCTTATAACATGGAATATGTAAGATGTGGACCTTTAGTGGTCTGGGGCCAAGTTGCATTATGGGAGTTTTTTTAACTGTATGAACTGGACCGTGTGTTCACTCTGTGAGCAAAAAGATCAGCAATCGCCCATCAACTTACAACAGCTTATCAGGTTTCTATACGTCCTCTTTTCCCTCCCAATGGTTTATAAATGTTATTTTCCTATAAAAAGCACAGGGTGAATGACTACAGACATTTAAAGGCCTCTGTTTCTCAGGAATTAATATCTCAGAAACAGCTGTTGGTAGATCAAATCCTTCTGAATTTTGAACTCTGCTTTCTGTTATGAAAGGACATGCAGTCTGGTGGTGTAAATGTTGTTTTGCTCGCATGTGGCACAGAGTGGATATGTATTACAAACACATACAAAAGATTTTTTTAGATTCTGCTTTGGACAGCGTTCATAAATAGAAATAAATAAATCAGATAGCAATCTGATATCAGCCCGTGACTTATGACTTGTGACTCATAGGATTATTTTCTATTTGTTTTTCATTTGTTTTTTATCCAATAACAACCAATGAAATAAAGTGTAGTTCTACTGTAAATCAGGTGTTAACAAGTGGTCAAAAACTGGATATGGCCTCCAAAACAGAATCAGCATTAAAGGTCCCATATTATGTTCATTTTCAGGTTCATACTTGTATTTTGTGTTTCTACTAGAACATGTTTACATGCTGTAATGTTCCAAAAACCCTTTATTTTCCTTGTACTGTCGGCCTGAATATACCTGTATTTACCCTCTGTCTGAAACGCTCTGTTTTAGTGCATTTTGACGGAATTGCAACAGAATTGCAACAGAATTGCGTTGCTAGGCAACAGCTTGGGTCCATGTGTACTTCCTGTCAGCTGTTGACATTCACATACACTGCAACCAGGAATAAACTGGGACATATTTAGAATGTTAACATTTAAATCTGTGTAAAGGGTCTAAATATTATATATTTGTGACATCACGAATGGGCAGAAATCCTGACAGCTTGTTTCAAATGCAGAGTTTCTGAATACGAGCTGTGTGTTTCCCTGTGGATTGAGTGTTTCGATACTTTCACAGTATTTGTACAGGACTTAAGCCTGGTTTATAATAACACATGAAAACATGAAAATCTCACTTTTTTATAATATGGGACTTTTAAGACCACTAGACCTACCATAGAACTACCCTGGTTACCCCTGAAAACCAGTGCATGCATTAGAAACACACATCCTACCAAAATAAAAGTTTTCAGCTCAAACTGTCAGCATCATTCCTTGGCTGCTCCAGTGTGTGTGTGTGTGTGTGTGTGTGTGTGTGTGTGTGTGTGTGTGTGTGTGTGTGTGTGTGTGTGTGTGTGTGTGTGTGTGTGCGCGTGTGTGTGTGTATCTTGGGGGGCACATGACATAAATCCACATTGGAATGATCTGGCGTCTGTTGAAGTGTTTTGTCCTCCTTCACAGCCCTAAAAAAAGAGCAGAGATACATTTAGCTTGAAGCAATGTGTCTTGTGCTCTCAGAGACAGCAGAGTCATTGTTCAGCAGTCTGATGAGATGCAGCAGAATAAAGTATTAGAGGGGCAGAACAGAAAAAAAAGGAAGAATGTAAAAATATGTGATGGATTCAAGCACAGCGAAGAGAGCTAGACTCACGCGTCAGAGGAGGACACATGACTTGGGAGGCCTGAATGGGTTATCACTGGAGGGCACCCCGGTCAGCAGAGGGTCTTTGTGGGCATTCTGCAGACAGAAGGTCTTCAGTTCTGCAGCAGCCTGAGAGACCTGGAGTCCACAGATCACATCGTGTAGTTAAAGAAGGATGCCGTCTCTAATCACACTGCTTCACATGTACTGGATTTAGAAATGGGCACTAAAGCGAAATTACACTGTCCATAATACAGAGAAGGCCTGAGTATTCTCAGACATGTTGCTGATTATGGTCAATCATTTATTTTTATTTATGAATTCATTAACAATAATAGTTAATAGCCATCAACTCTGAGTGTCCTACAGAGAGCCACCCTACCACTCTTTATCAACCAACTAGAAGAAGTGATATACTAAACAGCCGTCAAACGATTCAAATATTTCATCGTGATTAATCACATAATTGTCCAGTTAATTGTGATTAATTGCAAATTAATCGCACATTTTTTATCGGTTCAAAATGTACCTTAAAGGTCCCATATTGTAAAAAGTAAGATTTTCATGTCTTTTATATTATAAAGTAGGTTTAAGTGCTTTATAAATACTGTGAAAGTATCGAAGCCCTCAATATACGGAGAAATACACACAGCCCGTATTCAGAAATTGTGCGTTTGAAACAAGCCGTTAGGATTTTTGCCCATTTGTGATGTCACAAATATACAGTGTCCCAGTTTATTTCCTGTTGCAGTGTATGTAAATAACATCAGCTGACAGGAAGTAAACATGAACCCATCTGTTGCGTAGCAACGCAATTCTGTTGCAATTACGTTGAAATGCACTAAAACAGCTTTTCAGACAGAGGGTTAATACAGGTACATTCAAGCAGACAGAATGAGGAAAATAAAAGTTTTTTTGAACATTACAGCATGTAAACATGTTCTAGTAGAAACACAAAATATAAGTATGAACCTGAAAATTAGCATAATATGAGACCTTTAAAAGGAGATTTGTCAAGTATTTAATCCTCTTATCAACATGGGAGTGGACAAATATGCTGCTTTATGCAAATGTATGTATATATTTATTATTGTAAATCAGTTAACAACACAAAACAATGACAGATATTGTCCAGAAACCCTCACAGGTACTGCATTTAGCATAAAACAATATGCTCAAATGATAACATGGCAAACTGCAGCCCAACAGGCAACAACAGCTGTCAGTGTGTCAGTGTGCTGACTTGACTATGACTTGCCCCAAACTGCATGTGATTATCATAAAGTGGGCATGTCTGTAAAGGGGAGACTCGTGGGTACCCAGAGAACCAATTTACATTCACATATCTGGAGGTCAGAGGTCAAGGGACACCTTTGAAAATGGACATGACAGATTTTCCTCTCAGTTTGGAGCGTTATTTAACCTCCTTCACTAAAAGCTAGTATAACATGGTACACCAATAGATTCATCAGGTTTTATAGTATCATATGATACCAGTATCTTCACTCTAGCTATAAAACTGAGCCCGCTACAACCTGAAAATCACAAGTTGCATTAAAGAAATTAGTGTCGTTAAAACAAATTTGCATGAACACATTATTATCGCATTAACTTTGACAGCCCTAATAAACTGGGGAAAAAAAGTTTGGAAACTTGTGTTTGGTGGATTATTTCTCTGTTGTTACAATGCTAATTGGCATTGTGTTTTACATGGTTGGAAAGCCTGTTTATTTACCTTCACAATGATGTCCAACTTGTAAGGATCATGCATTTGTGGGATGAGCAGCACAGCTGATTATGTGGGTAGCGCCCAAGAAAAGTTTGCCAAAATGCTCTGCCAATGGTAAACAATGTATTCTCCTGTTGGTGTTGACTCTTGTTGTGAGTTGTTTGGTGGATTGGATGATTGAACTCTCTCAGGCTCACGCTCTTTGACCATCTGCTTTAATTCTGTATTGATTATGATGGAGTGTGGTCGTATATGCAGCGATAAACACTCTTATAGCATTAGATATTATTAATTCTGTATTGTTTACGATGGAGTGTGGTCATATATGCAGTGATGAACACTCTTTTAACATTAGATATTACTTTGGCACGGTGTGAATCTGCAGTGGGAGGATGTCTGAATGCTGTGGGGAAACGGACTCTCCGTTCAGTCTGCTTTTGTTTCGCTACGCTGATCGACACATTCGGTTGATGCCGTCGTAATTACATATAAACCCGACTTCAGTTGAATAGTGTCGGCGTACAGTTTGACACAAATCGTTGTCAGTTTAGCTCGACTACTTAGCTCGAGTTTGTAAGATGTGGGTGTTCTGTGGTCTGGGGCCGAGTTGCATTATGGGAAGTGTAGGATCCAGACTAAAAGTCAGAACATCTCGGCTGCTAGTTCCCCAACTTTATATAAGCACAATAATATATTGCTTGATTTTACACATGGAGTTCAGTTTACTCACCATGAAGAGTACTACTCTACTCTCTTATTAAAACGTTGTATAATAATATCTTCCGTGGCTTTGGAGGGAGGTGAGAAAATAACTTCTGATCATTCTTTTAAAAATGTCTTTTCACAAGTTTCCCAACTCTATGAAAGTACTTTATAAATCTCTGGAGTACTGCTTTAAGTGATCTTTGGTGAGTCCAATTTCACAATTTCACACTTGAAAGAACAAAGTGTGAAATCTCATGGGCCCTAAAACTACTGCACTGCTATCTGTGACACTTTGGTTTGGTGAGCTTTTAGTTGTTATAGCTACCAGTTAACAACAGAGTTCTTGGTTTTTATTTTTTAAATAATATGTTTAATGTGATCTTATAACAGTAAATGTAAAAGCTTTTATGATCTGGCTTAAAGGGTAACTTTGGTATTTTTCAACCTGGACCCTAGGGAGAACTCTTTCAGAAACTGATCCAGTATTGAAGGAGAACGCTGTAGACGGCAGCTGCTCAAAAGCTGCAATATAATCCTGTAGGGGCAAGCTCGCATCATCATTAACATCCACTAACGATGCTGGTTTTTGCCATGACAGGCTCTGATTGTTATTATACATGTCTTTGTTAAATCTGGTGAGGTGACGTGTTGCTGGAAGACAACGGTGGAACAGAGGAACACATCCATGGTGGAAACAGGCAGAGCTTGTTGTGTTGGAGGACAGAACACGTAGTTCAGTGTTAACTCAAAGATTTCCAATGTCATGGCAGAATATTTACATGATTTTGACAATGTGGATGAGCTCTTTGAATTTGATGGCTGCCATATTTATTTGAGCCAGAGTATATATATATATATATATATATATATATATATATATATATATATATATATATACTAGGGATGTCACGAGAACCAATACTTTGGTACCAAGTCGATGCCGAAATTTAAAAAAAGGGACGGTACTCTTTTGTACCGTACGATGCCTGTAATGGTCATTGGTAGGGATGTGACGGTGAGGAAAATTTTCCCACCGGTTAATAAACTTGTGACAACACCGGTGTTACCGATTACACCGGACATTTTACAAGAAACGATGACGGTCAACATGTGCAGAGCGCTGACTCTGATCTTTACCGTCGGGTGGCGGTGTGTCTGGCCTCTCCGGTAGAGCTTTTGCTGCGGGGCTCCGCTGCGAGGGTCTAGCTGGTGCCGCTGCTCCGTGCACACACGGCTCCATCCACCTCGCGGCAATTACTTCATTAACGTTATGGTTCTCTTATAGCATTGGGATTAAACATGAAATATTGCCAAATAGGTGCGTTTGCTTTTCACTTCGACAATAAATCCTCTGCCTCCTGCTCCTGCTACTCTGAGCTGACGGACCAGATACATTCATGGTTAGTATGTAGTGTCCGTCGTCTGACTATCAATTGATAGTATGCCGCTGATACGCCAAAATGAACAAAATGGGTCATTTCTTCATATTTATTACTTAAAGGCTACATGTCTCTGTTTTTTGTAATGTTCAAACGATTTTAATAAAAGAGTACGTGATGAATTACAGGGGATTTATTGTTGTTGTTTTGTTTTTTTACCTTGGTATCGAATTTGTATCGAGAATCGTGGAAATTCACTGGTATTGGTATCGACTACTAGATTTCTGGTATCGTGACATCCCTAATATAAACTGTATATATAATATTCAGATTTCACAACGAGACTTCTCCTTGAGCGGGACTTGGACACATTAACAAACAGACCGGATCAAGAGAAAGGTAAAAAGGTTTTATTTCTCTGTAGGGTCCTTTCTATAATGTTGTCAGACACTGATAATAACCATCTGAGCCTGTCAGTGGCAACAACAAGAACTGTTAGCTGACTAAACGTCACACTGACCTCGCTGCTCGGTTCGCTGCTGCTGGTTACAGCGTTCTCCCTCAGTACTGGACCAGTTTCAGAAAATGTTCTCCCTGTTATGCAAGGATCAGACTCCAGGATATTTTTGTCTTTTACGATGGTCACCATATCAGATCTAACGATTACAGCGCCATAAAGTCTTGCAGTGTCTTGGTCGGGTGACTGGCAAGACTACACGTATGACCACGACCAATCACGGCACGTCATATTCCACGATCATGCGCGAGTTCAGACGTCATCGGGGAGGCGGTTGAAGCAACTTTCAGTCATGACGACAGAAACGTTGTGTGTGATGCTGGCGGTCTTGTGTTGCGAAAAGAAAAAGAAAAGAAAGAAAAAAGGGTTGTGGATGCGCTCCTGGGTGGTACAGAGAGGACGGTACGGGCTGTCCATATTTCAATCAGTTTGGTTGTCCCACCTGACAGCAGCAAACTTGCCATCCCTCCTCCTTTTCTCCTTGTTTGTTTATTACCAAGTGACTGGAGATAGAGCACCTGATTGGTCAACGCAAAGGAACACGTCGTTGGAGATGTCACACTAGACTTGTCAAGACGAAACATTCTGACAGGCTAGACTTTTCCTCGGGGTGTCGTGGGGCGTCCCAAACGTGGCGTCGGTTGTCATGTACTATGACACACTACACGAGATAAGAGGATCCATTTTCGCACACGATCATCATCCCCTACGACGGCCGTGTCGGGCTATAATCGGGCTGATATCATGTAGTCTGAACCCGGCATTAGACACAAAAACATGGGACAATAGGATACAGGGAGGAAAATACTGTTTAAAGGAAGCACAGTTACCCGTTAAAGCAAGTCTGTTTAACTTTTGTTTAACACTGGCCACTGTGACCACAAGTGACAATAGCAGGATAATGCTAAATGCTAAATGCTAAATGTGTTGCTAAAACTACAGCACAAGCACAGAAGACTGATTTATTCATTCCAGTTACAAAGTTCTATCTACAGTTTAAGGTTGTGCCAATGTTATCATAGCAATCAGTGAAATAGAGAACCGTAGCTCATATATGATATCATAGACATAATGTGAAAATGTTATAGCTTTAAATATCCCCTTACCTAACATGAATATTAAAACTGGTGGTAACACTTAGTAATAACCATCATCTATAAATGGTACATGAATAGTTAATTAAACTTAGTTAATAGTTATTTTACCACTAACAAACAAAAAAAAATGATGATTAATGTTTACTAATTATTAGTAATGCTATGATTAATGTTATTTTATCATTAGTTTGTGTAATATGAAATAAATAGTTTATGAATTATATATTGTATCATAGCTGATAAGAGATAGATGATAACAATTAAATTCTGATTACATTAGTACACTATTTATTAACAGTTTATTGTCGCACACATGATTACATTTTATATACTATATTAAGTATTTGTTAGTAATTACCAAATGATTTTTAAACTTTTAGGAAATCATTAGTAGAACATCCATAAACATTATGTAGATAACCATTGACAAAGTATTAAAGCTTCAGTAGGCAGTATATTTTTGGCATCATTGGGCTAAAATCCCATAATAACCTTTCAGCATATTGTAATTCAAGTGTTCTGAGAGATAACTAGACTTCTGCTTCTCCTCATGGCTCTGTTTTCAGGGTTTAGAACATTTAGCCTTGTGACGGAAGACTTTGACCAATCACAGCTCATTTCAGAGAGAGAGCGTTCCTATTGGCTGTGCTCCGGTCATGTGACCGGTACTTGGCGTTCTTCCAAGAGATCTCATCATGGCTGCCAGGTCACAAACTTTCTCATCTTACAGCTAAACCGTGCACTACAAGATGATTCTGAGAACATGTGAGGAGAGAAATAGGCATTAACGTAACAGAATATTGATTCATATTAGATCAGCGCTGCCTAGTTTGACCGTAGATGGACAGCAGATGGACAGCAGACCTCAGATCAGCTCTGACTGCTTGTTTTTCCTCCGGTCTGTGAAATCTTGCAGATGCCGTTAGGATTACCGGAGGACACCGGAGGACACAGAGGAACATGATTTTTTTTCAGGTTACCTGTCTCATGTACTACTGTCAGGATATAGCAACCGTTTTATAAAAATAACTTTATTTAATCATATTTGCTCCAATCTGCCTACTGCTGCTTTAACTATGTAACTAAATAGTGTTTATAGATGCTTTATTTATTAACCATTTAACAAGCAGCCCGCGGTACATTAAAGCTGGTGGTGCGTTTGAGAGCTGGAGTCACACGCACAGGAGAGGTTATAAAGTATAGTTTAATGGAAGAGATGTAGTGTGTGTAGTGTGTAGTGTAGTGTGTACATACCTTTATCCGGCGGACACTGGCCTCCAGACGGAGCTGTCTCACCGCCTTCTGGGCGAGGACCAGACTGCTGTTTGGGGCGCTGTTGTTCGACATGGCTGAGTCCACACTACAGTCAAAGTGAACGAGTAGTCTGTTGCATTCATGTCTCAATACGAGGCGGGAATAAAACACATCTTCCGGTCAAAACCTTCAAAATAAAGGGCCTGTTCACTCACTTTTACTGGCCCCACCCCCTCACACACACACACACACACACACACACACACACACACACACACACACCCTCCACCCCTACACCCCCCCACACACACACACGCGTTTCCATCTTGAGTGGGGACCAACTTTTTGATCATCACTTGTGGGGACCACCCTTTCTAGAGGTCCTAGAGGTATGAAAAAAATCAGGTAAACTTAGCATTGCTTAGTTAGCCTATACACGCCTTCAAATCTTTGAATTGATGATGTAATGGTGTCACCATGTTAAATGGGTCTCAAGGGGACTCAAGGGGACCTTATTAGCATACATTTGCATAATTCACAGGGATACCCATATGACTACTGGGGACCTATTTTTTATATTAACTTTTACATTAACACAACCAACTATATACAGTACATCTATATCAAGTCAACCCTCTGATTATATTGCAGTTATAAAAAAAAAAAGTTGAGTGAACAATTAAGTTAAATTATAAGATACAGCAGTACATCAATTACAATTAAAATTTGGGAAAGGCTTAGTTGTTCATAGATTATGTAATTGTACCATGAGGCCATTTTGACCTCTGACCCCTTCTCCTGCCTCTTGAGCCATGATTTCCTGACCACCATAACACATGTCGCCACTGGTGTGGAACATAGAACCAGAAATTGTTGTCCAACCCATATCTACCACACAAAAAGTCAAATCTTTAAACCTTTTACTTTCCACCATAAGAGCTATTCTTTCTTTACATCTCAGACAGCTATTTTTGTTTCCTTATATCTAACCACAGTCAACCACCCAGCAACCACTGTCAGTCACCTAAAGCTTAGCACCACCCTAATAGAACTAGTAATCATCTCACAGGTTTGTCATAACACGAAGAGTTACATTTAGTTCCTAGAAAATATTAATTTAATTAGTTAAACTAAGATAAATCGAACTCATTTAAATTGCACAATGGAACTTTTTAATGAATCCAGGTAACACAGTTGAATTGCTTTATGATTTAATCCCTTGAGACTTACCCAGTCTCTCTCTCTCTCTCAAACATTTCACTTCTGACAGCAAGCTGGAGTAAACATTGAATGTAAACAATGCAAAACCTTTAGAGAGAGAACTTGATTTAATCATTTTAACATAACATGTTGATTAAAGTGCCTTTCCCATTTAGATCCACAAGGGCCTATTCTTTCACAGGGAGCAAAATGATTCATAAAAAAAAACCTTGTCACAAAAGCATAATGTTAAGGTCCAAATTAACTCAGAATCTGACTCTGAAGCATCCAAGTTCTAAATGAACATCAGTTACAGTCAACTATTACAGTGCCTATGACTACAGAGGTATGGACACCTGAAAATACTTTTCTTTGGACATCCCAAGAGAGAAACACACTTCCTTGATTACATAAGTAATATCTGCCGGAATGAACAATGTCCCAAAGTCATGACAAAAGGGTTACCCCATCAGGCAACCTTCCACCTACATTCAGCCTGAGACAGAGAGCTAAAGAAACTACAATGATCAGACTGTAATACTACTGCCTGAATTTATACAAAAATAAATCAGCTATAGCGATTATTCTTCTGTTATCAGGTACAGTACAAAACATCATAAAAAAAAACACAACATCACGCCCTTCCACGCGTGTATATATATATATATATATATATACACACACACACACACACACGTGGAAGGGCGTGATGTAGCTCTTAATTCTTGTGGTTGCTAGCACCAAAGCCTGTTGTGTTGTTGCAGATTGAGCAATCGCTTTAACCTCAGGATCTTGTTTTGTTTGTAGAAGGATTTGTTTTTTTTATGATGTTTTGTACTGTACCTGATAAAAGAAGAATAATCGCTATAGCTGATTTTATTTTTTTTTATTAATTCAGGCAGTAGTATTACAGTCTGATCACTGTAGTTTCCTTAGCTCTCTGTCTCAGGCTGATTATATATATATATAAAAAATACCACCAAGCAATTATTTTGAGACAACAAAAGGCTCACTGTGATGGAATACATGTTAAGTCGAATTCAAGTAAGTTGACTGTATGACATGCATGTAACACTGAACGTAAACGTAAACTACAGTCCCAGCCTGTTCATTGGTAATCTCCATATTATTTACAGTACATTGCACTTTTCCTTTTGTAGGCCGTAATGCGATTGTAAATATAAAATTTCAAGTTCTGCCAGTCACGGTTCTTGAGAGCTTCTGGTTCAGCCCTTAAACATTTCTCACAGTCACTCTTTGCTGGTACAACACAAGAACGGATGAACGGATTCATGTGATTCCCCACCGCCTATACCTCTGTCTGCTGCCAGGGTGTTATTTTCTGGGTAGCTTTACCTGTAAGTGAGCAGAAAACAAATTTTTAAATAAAAGTATAAAAAGGGATGTGAGATACAATTCCAAGAAGTTCTAAATCTTGTATCAGTATAAGTATATACCAACATCTACAGTACAAGTGAAATTATGAACATTCAACAACTGGCTGAAATTACATTATCAGTTCAATATCGATCCATGCATTCTGCCACTTGGGCTGAAATGAACACTGGGGAAGGGGAAAACAACAGTTTTTTTTTTATCATATTCTGTACATGATATATTTTCTTCTACTACTTTGGATACTGTGCTTGAGTATACAGGTTTTGACACAAGGCTGCTTAAATGGAGATTATGTAACCAAAAAAGTAAACTGTTTAAAAATATTTTGGATAACCATCATTCTAAAGTAAAGTACTTCCAAGTGATTATGGCTTCGTAAACATAATTTAAATTAATATTAAAGCTACTTTAACTACTTGAAACACTTAACACTTACATTTACTTAAGCACTATTACTAACACAACTGCTTCTAGTAACAGAAAAAGCAGTAACAGTATAAAACAACTACAACAATTAAATATATAACTATACATTTCTAGTTCTTACTATCCATCTATCCATTGATTACACTGTTTAACCTATTCAGGCTCACAGGGACTCGAATCAGGCAAATATTTAGGCATGGGAGAGCTAGGCTGTAGAGAGTAATGTACTGACACCACTTTTCTCGCACACCGAGTTAAAACATGTATGGGAGTGACGTTAACAGTGATTCCTAAAAACAGTAATGGTCTAACAATAGGAACATCTTATTAAACTGTAAATCTTGCATTGATTTGGTACTATTGTTATATTTCTAAAAGAATTAGATACAATTCTGTCTTCGAATCGTTTACACTGTCACAAAAACTTGAAAATCTTTCACAAAAAAATTATCACAATCCAAAAACTGCGAAACTTAAAGTGAATTTTACTACATTTTCAATTTGTTAAGTGAGGCATTTGATAATGTGTTGAAGGGCAGAGAGCCTAAAACAGCACTCAGTTTGAGTGCATTTTCTTAAGGACAAAACTCTAAATGTAAATGTCTGCCAACCTAACAGCTTCCAGAGAAAAACAATCAAATTCTACTTCAATATTTCTGCCTGCTCTTACACATATTGAATAAAAGAAGCTAAGTGGGGACATTTCCCACACCATGTCTTGGTTCCTTATGGGGAGGGATGGTCATAGCATAGCATAGCATAGCATAGCATAGCATAGCATGGCACGGCGGCCACATATTCACACACACAGTTTAATCAAGCGAATGGATAGATCACATGCATTAACGTTAAAAAATAAAATTTAACATAGCCTGGCACAGCACGGCGGCCACATATTCACACACACAGCTGGCAGCAACACCAGCATGAAATCCAAATCGTACACCGAACATGAACTAAACCCAATAAACAATAATAATGAAATAGGTCATTAGTCCATAATTGTAAATGATCCGACTTTTGATGATTCCAGCAGGAAACGACGGGGCTTCTTGGTGTTGAACACTGAAAGACTTCATAGTCCCTTTCAAAGGTGAGCAGGGACAAAGAGTTCAGTCTGCTGTGATGCCCTGATGCCAGTTTTTATCCAACTGACAGTTGAAAAGAGTCTTTCACCAGTAGGCCTTGTTATGGGTACAGTAGGGTGAGGAGGGCAGTTCACCCCGACCACTGAAGTGCTATCTTTAGCAACAAAGAAAACTTAGAACAAGTTACACAATGATGAAGCCAACTAGGGCACTAAGGCTACTAATTCAACTGTAGATCACAGCTTTAATACAAAGGTTTGGAGGCAGAGGACAGTAGTGATGTTACGTGCTGTGCCAAGGCTTCGGAGCGTGTGTCGAGTAATCCAGGAAGTTCCCTGCGATGCGCGTATCGAGGCTTGTATCGTTTTAGACCAATGGCGTCATTGATGACATCCGAAGCCTCGCTGCCTGGCCGTACCGCTGACTGGTTCATGAAGTGGTTCAGATCTTCACTGGTTCAACCAATGCCACTTTTCAGAAGTGACACAGAACACTAATATTACCCCTCCTGCAATTATTATATTATATTACACTACACTACAATACAATTATTGACCAAAGGATTGGTTTACACACATAAGATGCATTACTCACAAAACAATTACAGTTTATTATACATGTATCTTATATACTCATAATATACTTACTAAATAGACATTTTAATATATATGATGTATATATAAATTGATTACATGGTTATAGATTTTTTTTCATTGTTTATAGTCATTCCCAACAGCCTTTACTGGCGCAAAATACAGTATATCACAGATCTGTGGTCCCAGTAGACCACAGATCTGTGACCACTGCTGGACTAATAAAGGAATATCTTATCTTATCTTATCACATTGTTAAGATCATATCTGCCTGTTTTACACTCTTTGACCACCAGGTGGTTTCGTGAGCACATGAAGCCTCGAGCAATGAACCCTTTTCTGAACCAATTTGCTGGAAAGCTTCAAAGCTTCATGAGGCGTCATCTCGCCATCCCTAGAGGACAGAACAAGGCTGCTGTCAGACTGCTGGGCACCTGAGCATTTTAAACTGCAGAGATGATGGTTGGACCAATCAGCAGCCGACACACCCCAGACCGATCCCACACCTCCAGCCAATCAGAGAGAGAGAGCACCGAGATGGGAAACAAAGATCCTCACCAGACAAAGACACTCACTCTGACACAAAACACAGCCACATTTCAATACACAGTTGAAAACGATGGCTGAACTTCTTCCTCCTGCTCCTCAGACTTCTGTTCCTCAATTTATTCTGAATAAATTCTCATTCCTCAGTAATTTAAAATGGATAAAGTAAAATTCTAGGATATCTGTTTGTGTTTTCGACAGTGAAATGCACTTCCACTTTATGGTCGTAGTCAGATAATTAAAACAGAGCTGACTGCTATTTACTGGACGATCCAGCAAAAAAAAAAGGAAGCCTTCTGATTGGGTGGGCCTTAGTGCCAAGTGGGTGCACCCAGGCCCACCTAGGCCCACCAACAGCTACGCAGCTGTTCTGTCTGCTCTCACACATATTGAATGAAACAAGCTAAGTCGGGACATTTCACACACCATGTCCTGGTTCCTTATGGGAACGGATTGTAAAATACTTAACACAAAGTTTCTAATCAAACACTGGCGTAAGGTGTGCTGTGGGGACGTTGTGAATGTCCCAGAATAGACTTCTTTTTTATTATTATTATTATTATTATTATTTTATTTACCAAAAAGAAAATTCCTCAATATGCCATTAATATTAACCTTTTAGGTGCATTACATGAAACTGTTTGGCAGTCTTGATTTACAATAGATTACCATCAAAACAAACTAACTTCCTTGATTTACCTGCATTAAATAAAACAAAAACAGCAAAAGGTGACTCAGAGAGACTCTAGAAGTAAAGCTAGAGAGCTTAATATGTACATCGCTGTTGATGAGGGATCTGTGGACTGGTAGCTTCATCCATCTTTCTCTCTGACATAACAGCAGGACGAGAGCCTTCAGCAGGAGTTACATCTGTCGCACATGTGGTCATCTGCAAATATTTCAGAATAAAAATATGGAAAACAACTGGTCAATTTCATGTTAACACTACATAATATTTAATTTGACCAGTACATTTTCTAAAGAATATATCTCTAAATTTAAATGTTTGCCAACCCACCAGCTTCTTTCCTGATCCATCTTCTCTGGAGGCATCAATACTTTAAAGAAAAAAAACAAGAGAAAAGGGAAAAAAACAATATATATATACAGGATCTTATTGTTAAATGAAACATGTCAATTGTGCCATACCCACAATGTATATAACAAAATCGGTACCTTACCATTCTCTCTGTGCGTAATTAATTTGGTAAAGTAGCATTGGTGGGCAGGCAGGGTTTACTGATCTGGTCTGCAGGGGATGTGTAACAATACAGTTTTTTAAAATGTGCTCTATAAATATATTATATCATAGCAAAAAATATAATGACCAGTGGGCCGGCACACAGGGGTACACAGTACTGGCACTTCTACATTTTACTCCTTGGCATACCGTGACTTTTTCATTGGTACCGGAGCTTCTCTCAAGCTGCCGGTACTCTCCTCTGCCCTCTCCATATCAGGTTCTCTGGGAGATTCATAACGGAGATTCATAACAGCACAGCGCCAGTGTATTCACGTAGGGAACGGAGGAGCTGCGCTATGTTAATCACCGCGTGAGCTGAAGACTGACTGTTTGCATCAGAAGAGCATTTCTCTGCGCTTGTCAACAAGCGATTCTGATCCTCTGCTGTTCACTATAGAGCTATCTCTGTCTGTCTGTTTGTGTGTGTCTGCTCCTCTCTCACTCTCTGTTTAGATACAACTGACATATACTGTATATGGAATAAGTACGTACTTTAAAACCTACGTTCACAAACAGCAGTGACACTCGGCTGTTTCTAATAAATATAGTGGATGGATTTTGAAATGTGATTGGGTGGAGGGACTGGGAGGGAATCAGAGGATGTCAAATGCGTAGTTTTAAGTCAAAAACCTTCAATTTATTTTGGGGGGGGGAGGACCCCCACACCCAATATCTCCTAGTGCCTTTATTCACTGTATAAATTGAGAATGTGTCTCTGTATAATTGTAGGAGCATCCTGACAGGGACACTGCTCCTAAAACCTGAATGAAAAGATCACACACCTCAGCTCTGCTTGTATACCTGCCTGTCTGTCTGGCTGGCTCCTGTTGATTCAAGCCTATAGACATCCCATAATATGTTTTAGAGTGATGTTGTAGGCCACAAATAACACAGGAAAGCACTTTAAGTATTAACACTATATTTAAACAAACCACTTTAACCCTGTAATGTTCCACATGGAATATTATTGGAATATTATACTACAGAAGATGCATAGTCTAAGTATAATAATATAACATAAAATCACAACTGATTATGACTGACACAGTTTAACATGCTTAAAGAAATAATTAATGAATAGGAATAAGTCACAAAAGATTGCAGATACCAGCCAATACACACAACATGAATAAGAGAGTACTGGCACTTATTTTTTTTCCACTTCAAGGACTGTCACATCCCCTCCAAGACTAATCAATTAGGATTATGTATGTGCAGCAGGAATCTAAATAACATTCTCAATGTGTATTTTCAGTTGGCATAAACTCCTTCACATGCACAGAAATCCATGACAATGTAACTAACGCTAGCTTTCTGAAAAAAACTTAAAAACATAGCTGGTAAAACATTGTTTATTTACTAGCTACACTTAGCCTCATAGCTAGCCCATAGCTAGTTAGCTCGGATTAGCTAAATCCGAGCTAACTAGCTATTCTGCTGACTAACTAAACTTAATTAACCTAATAGAACACTGGTTATCTACCAGCTATTAAACAAATGCCACGTGCTTACCTTGTGTGTTAGTTTGCTCCTCTTCACGAGTTCTTAGCTTCTTAGCTCATATCTCCTGCATATGAACGTCTTACTTGGTTACATCTTTGAATGCCACCAAGGCTGTTGAGTGGCTCTGCTGATGATGCAGTGTGCTTTAGTTGTGGAGATGCCTCGTTTTTCCAGTTCTTCTTTTATTTCTTCTGTGTTTATGTCGGTGTGGATACCCTTGATAATCAGCTGTTTGGTTTGTTGGTGAGTGGTGGCTGGTGTGGCTTTTCTTGCTGGGCGGTATGTGATCTTTGAGTGTTGAAATGAGTCTTGGTGCCAGGGGGAGAGAAGGGAGTTTATGGAGTGTATGTCGTGTGTGAATATGAGAATGCCTCCTTTCCTCATGCGGATTAACTTTTTGATTTTGATGTCAGGTTTACAGCGGATGAGTTCTTCGTAGATGGATTTATTGGTGGTAAAGATGTCGTGGTTGATGTTATCGATGACTACTGGTATGAGTGAGGGGCTTTGGGGTGAATCTGTGTCTTCTTCTTCTTTCCGTGCTCTCTTCTTTGGGTTGGTGCTGAAATGTTCACTGTATTTTGCCATGTTTTGGTTGACGGTCTCTGCAAAGGTGGCTGGATGGGGGGGTGCAGGGGTGTGGGTGTAGATTTGCCGTGCATCAGGGTTGTGCTCATGAGTCCGTGGTGTTTTGGAGTTGTGGGATGAAGTGGGCAGGTGGAGATGATATGATGTTTTTATTGAGTTCGGTGAATAGTTGTTTGATTTTGTCCAGTAGTGCTGCCAGGACCTGGGTTTCCATGGGGTTGTTGGGTTGGGGGGTTACTGTTTCATTATTGCTGGTGGTGGGAATGGTGAGGGGGGAGTGCAGTGCTGGTATTTCCTTTGGTGCTTTGATGGAGGGTTTTTTGTGATGGGTGTAGACTTTTTCCTTCTATTGAGAGTTTCTTTTTTTGTTTTTCTGGTGCAAATGCTGAGGTCCAAATGTTCTGCATCTCTTCCTTTGATCGGGGTCCGGTTGCCATGGTTAGTGTGTGATATATGAGTGTTTAGTTAGTGTGTGTGTGTGTGTGTGTGTGTGTGTGTGTGTGTGTGTGTGTGCGTGCGTGCGTGCGTGCGTGCGTGTGTGTGTGTGAAAATATATAAATAAATAAATAATTAAATAAATAAATATATAAAATAAATAGTTTTTAAATGGGGCTAATATGCCAGAGTGCAGTGTTGTGGAGAAGGACTAGGAAACAGCATTAAAGCAGTTGGCAAGGGTGCAATACTGGACTGAATAAATGAAATAAAACAAGAGGATAAGACTAACAAGCAGTAGTGGCAATTAAAAATAAATACATACAAAAATAAAAATAAAAAAATAAATAAAAAAAGGACCTGTAAGGGGGAAATAAGATACTGGCTCCTGATGTAAAACAAGTGATTGTTGGGTTGGGATTTTGCTTGGTGCACTGAGTGGTGGTGTCGAGTGAGGGGGGAACGTGATGCGGAAGTGAGAATCCGTGCCTGGAGAATTGGTGATTTAGTGATGTGTAAAAACAGGTAAGTGTATAATGTGCTTAGTGCTGCTGAATGAGGTGAGTGAATGTGACTTAGTGCAGTGATTTAATTTCGTTAAAAGACCGTGCCCAAGTTGGCTTAAAATAAGTAAATAAACAGATAAAAGATCAAGAAAAAAACACTTATCCTCTCCGTGATGGTGGCGTTGGGCTCCTGCTGCATTCCGTTCTCCTGCTCAGCTCAATTTTCAATTTGAGTTTTACAGGAACTACATATATATATATATATATATAAGTATAACAGTAAACACACACACACACACACACACACACACACAGATAAACTCACATGACGTCCTGTAAATGGAGAGGGGAGGAGCAACACTTAGCAGGTGATCCAGGTACATGAACAGGCAGGACGAGAACCCTGACTCTTAAAGTGTTCAATGACTCCATTTAGAGTGAACAGAGCAGAAGGATGAACACTGAAGGCTGAAGCAGGGTGAGTGTTAACCCAACATTTTATTGCTTCACTGTCAAAGTCTCTGAGTCAGTTTTCTCCCTGTGGATGTTAGAATGAACTCAACAGTTTGATTCAAACCTGGACCCTCAGAGTCAAAGTAAGAGACTGTTTTTACTGTAAGCTGACCTGGTGGACAATGATGCATTGAGGACGAAGACAAAACATTCTGCTAAAGATTTATATTCCTCAACATGCAGCTTCATGTTGTACTAATTGAGCAAGAAGAAGTGTCATCTCTGGCTACCATCTGTTTGAATTATGAAAAAAAGAGTTGCAACTCAGGAAAATGGCTTAAAATATTTTTTATGATGCAACAGACAATAGTTTTTTCTTTCAGATGTTGAAAAGAATCTTAGTCATATAAGTCTGAGACTTGGCAAAATCAGCAGGATTTCATGGCACTTAATCAAGCCACTCCCCCTGGATATGTCTACATACAAAAGCCTCGCTCCATGGGTCGTGGCGGCGGGCTGGCTGTTATACATCGAGCTGACATCCTGGTCAAAGACCTCCCAGTACCCAATGTCACCTCGTTTGAGTGTGTCATTTTCTCCCTGGTTGGGTCTACACAGCTCCAGGTTGTCCTCATCTACCGCCCCCCTAAAGCCTCCACCACCTTCATGTCTGAGCTGTCTGAGCTTCTCACCTCTGTCTGCTCCATGTCTCCATCTACACTCCTGCTCGGTGACTTTAATATTCATGTGGACTCCACCAGCTGCTCGTTTGCCACTGAATTCCTGTCACTGTTGGACTGTTTCAACTTCACACAGCACGTTAAAAGTCCCACCCACACTAAAGGCCACACGCTGGATCTGGTGTGCTCCACTGGCACAACTCCCTCCCATCTGCAGTGCCTGGACCTCGCGGTTTCAGACCATCTCGCTGTTCTCTGCACTGTTCCTGTCACCCTGCCCAGGCAGCGCACAAAACGTACCATCCAATATAGGAACATCAAGACAGTGAGTACACCAGCTCTGAACGACCTGATAGCGACCCATCTGGCCTCAGATCCACACGACAGCTCTGCTGATGGGCTGGTTGCCCACTACAACGCCACTTTATCCGGCAGCCTTGACTCCCTTGCCCCCCTCAAAACCCGGACTGTCTCCTATACCCGTCCCGCCCCCTGGTTCACCACTGAACTCCGCACCCAGAAGTCCACCGGCCGTCAACTGGAGAGGCGCTACAAAAGATCTGGCCTCACTGTCCACCTTGAGGCTTATAAAGAGCATGTGAGGGCCTACAAAGTAGCTCTCTCCCAGGCCAAAACACAGTACTACTCCACCCTCATTACCAACCAACAAAACCACCCCAGACTGCTGTTCTCCACCATCAACCGGCTCCTTCGCCCCCTCGACCTCCCCCCTCCCCTCAGGTGCCCCCGACCTCTGCACTAAGTTCCTGGACTTTTTCCAGGACAAAGTCGAGTCCATCCATCAGCAGCTCCTGGTGCCTGCCCACCTCCCTCCACACACACCTCAGCCACTGGGCGTGGCTCCCTTGGATGTTCGCCTGCCTCAGTGCTCCCTCTCCTTCTTCTTCCCTGTATGTGCTCCTCAGGTCGCAAAGTTGGTCACTAAGGCCAAAGCCTCCACCTGTTCTCTGGACCCCATGCCCACAGCCTTGGTCATGGCGTGCCTACCTGCCCTGTGCCCCATTATGGTGAACATCATCAACTCCTCCTTGGCATCTGGTCTTGTACCCGACAGCCTCAAGATGGCATCAGTCACTCCCATCCTCAAAAAGCCAGGTCTGGACCGGGATGACAGCAACAACTACCGACCGATCTCCAACCTTCCTTTCCTGAGTAAAATTCTGGAAAGAGCAGTGGCCGCCCAACTCCATCAACATATGGCCAACCATGAGCTCTACGAAACGTTTCAATCTGGCTTCAGACCACACCACAGCACAGAGACCACCCTCATCAAAATCACAAATGACCTCCTCATCGCTGCAGATTCTGGTCACATCAGCATCCTCATCCTCCTGGACCTCTCAGCTGCCTTCGACACAGTCTCCCACACCATCCTCCTCACCCGCCTATCTGACTACCTTGGCCTCACCGGTTCAGCTCTCTCCTGGTTTCAGTCCTACCTCACAAACAGAAAACAGTTTGTCACCATCAGAGACTCCAGTTCCACCCCGGCCCCAGTCAACCATGGCGTACCTCAAGGCTCTGTGCTGGGACCCCTCCTCTTCACCATCTACATGCTCCCCCTTGGTCAGATCATCCGCCACCACGGTCTCAGCTTTCATTCATATGCTGACGACACACAACTATATCTCAGCACCAAACCATCCACCCAGCTACCCCCACAGTCACTTGTAAACTGCCTACATGCAATAAAAATCTGGATGTCATCTAACTTCCTAAAACTCAACAGCAACAAAACCGAGCTCATGGTTGTGGCTCCCAAGGCCCTGCTCCGGAAGGTTGGAGATCTCCACCTGGACGTTGACGGCTGTTCCTTCTCCCCATCCTCGGAAGTCCGCAACCTGGGTGTCATCCTGGACCCAACACTATCATTCCAGTCTCATATCAGGTTCATCACCAAATCCGCCTTCTTCCACCTCAAAAACATCTCACGTCTCCGGCAATCACTCTCTGACTCTGTGGCAGAAACCCTCATCCACGCTTTCGTCACCTCCCGTTTGGACTACTGCAATGGAGTTCTGTCCGGTGTTCCCAGCAAAGCCCTGGACAGGCTCCAGTATGTGCAAAACTCGGCTGCCAGGGTTCTCACCCGCACCAAGCCCTGGCAGCACATCACCCCCACCCTCATCCACCTCCACTGGCTCCCGGTCAAGTCCCGCATCACCTACAAAATCCTCCTCCTCACCTACAAATCCCTCAATGCCCTGGCTCCTCAGTATTTATCTAACCTCCTCCACCCTTACACACAGCCCCGGAACCTTAGATCCTCAGGCACGGGTCAGCTCTCCATCCCTCACACAAGAATGCGAACTTTTGGGGACAGAGCCTTCAGTGTGACAGCCCCCACACTTTGGAACTCTCTCCCCATAGAGCTCCGCAACGCACCATCTCTGGACACCTTCAAAAGACTCCTCAAAACCCACCTCTTCACCAAGGCCTATGGCCCCTAGCTTCTGTTACATTTGTTGTGTTTATTTATGTCTTTGTTAAGCGTCCTTGGGTTTCATGAAAGGCGCTATATAAATCCAAGCTATTATTATTATTATTATTATTATTATAAGTCTGAAAAAATAAACAAACAGAAATATTACAGGAAAAGAACATTAGTTTTTAACCAAAATGATTTAAACATAAAAATGAGATAACATTTGACCAAAACTCATTTTAATTCAACCTGTTCAAGCCAAAAGAGATTCTCATAAACACACCGTGTTAAAAAGCTGATCTGTGTGAGTAACACACACACACTGTCATAGATAAACTCTGAGATCAAAGGTTTCCTGTAAATGGAGAGGGGAGGAGTCACACTGACCAGGTGATCCAGGTACATGAGAACAGGGAGGGATCCCTGAAAGTGTTCAGTCAGTCAGCTCAGACTCCATTTTGAGTTGACAGAGGAAAAAGTGAAGCCTGAGGCAGGTTGAGTGGCAATCCAACATTTTATTACTTTACTGCCAAACTCTCTGAGTCAGTTTTCTCCCTGTGGACTGTAGAGGAGAGAAATGCGCCGCTGCCACCTTGTGGTTTCCCGGCGTGCCCTCGCAATATGCGTGTCAATGAGCAAGTTGCATTTTTTTTTTCCATCAAGTTATATAGCCTCCAGAATAATATCAATGTTTTAAAAGTGGCCAAAGAGAGCTGATTATGTCCTTTACTGATTCACAATCACTTTGGGCACTTAAGTTTGAGTTAGTTAGGTTTGAACTGAGGTTACAAGTGGTCTAAATATCTAAGGGCGTTTTCACATTAGGTACGATTGCCCCCCTCTCTTCTTAGCTTTCACATTAGTAAAGTTGTTCCGTGCCCGACTACTCCTACGTCATCATCCATGTGCATATGTGTTTATGTTGAGATCAGCTGTTCTAGTGGCGGAGCATCGTAAAACACTTCATTCAAACTGGACAGTCACAAAATAAAACTCACTAATACTGTCGTCGTTAGTCTGTCCAACAATCACTAAATCTGGTTTGGTCGAAAGAAACTCTTATTTCACCGAGTTTGATGTGAAAATAGGCCAACTCTCGACAAACCGTGCCCGAGTACGGTACGGAGCGTTCACACTAATCAATCAAACTGGACTCAATCAAAACGTCCGTTGTCTAGCTTCTAGACATTATCGGCCAAGTCTTGATATTTTTCACCAACAATCAACAAATGATTTTAGTAATAAAGTAATGTCTCCACAGAGAGAAGAAAAGGAGTCATGCTTCTGTGGAGGAGCTGATGTCCAGATCCAGAACAAGACCTGGACCTCAGACAGCCAGTCAGACCAGAACAAGACCTGGACCTCAGACAGCCAGTCAGACCAGAACAAAACTTGGACTGCAGACAGTCAGTCAGACCAGCACTGTACAAAGTAAGACTGTAGATCTGTCTGCTGATGTCTTCATGTCTGGAAACAGGACTTGTTTTTTTAATACACTGACTATTGTTGTGACAACTGTTTAAGATCTTCTCCACCATACATATCTGCTCTGGATCACTTGTACTTTGTTCTCCTTTGAGAGAAAATCTGAACCCAAAAGAAATACATTTATATTTTTATGTTTTGTTTTTATGATAGCACTCTACAATTAAACTCTGTAAAGCAACAACATCACTGTTCTATCACAGACAGACAGTCACACTGACTAACAGCCAGACAGCAGCCTGAGACACAACAAGAGACACAGACTTTGAACAACAGGCCACATTAGCTTTCCTGCTAAAGTCTCCTTCTCTAACTTACAAACACACATCTGGTCCTGCAGAGCGACATGTTGAACAAGAGACCAAACAAACACCCACTGAGGAAAGCTGCACTGCTAACATCAGTTTTCAGGCTACAGTAGAGTGCTAATTAGCTAGTCAGTTGCAGCACATTGAACATCTTAAAAAGTGTTATGACATAATATCTAATATCAACATTGGTTAGTTTAGATGTTTAACAGGGTCCTGTCACTTCAGTTCCTCTGCTAACAAAACACTGTCTGCTTGTAGGTTTCAGATTTCAGCACATTTGTTTACTTTGTCTTTTCCTGTTTTCTGTGCTGCGTTGTGCCAAATCATGAAAACATGCACTTCTACTGCAGGACAAACTGAGCTGAGCTGTAGTCACATCAGAGGTTTATTTATTTACTGCTGAAAACTCAACATTTCCTTCTACCTCACATAATAGTCCTCCACCAGCGGGGGGCTTTTATTTTGAAGCAGCTATAGGAAACGCAGTGTATTGGTCAGCGAGATTCACGGTTCTTTGTTAGAGGTGCTATTCAGTAAATACAGGTCTACACAACAAGACATGAACATATTTTGCATTATTTGATGAGTTTGAAATATTACAGGGAGGTAGGAACAGCCACAGTGAGCTGTTTAGATGAAGAGCTGCTGGCGAGCAGCTGAGGCTCTGCCTCCTCTGCTGTCAATCAAACATGTACAACAACACAAAAAGGAGCATTTCTGATGCTAATCTTTAAAAAGAAAATCTATTAACAATGAATATAAAATCACCTTGACATTAGTTTTGACTTCAAGAGGAGATGATGACTTTATAACCTTTACTTCTTTATAGGTTGTTGTATTGATTATTTTCATGTTAGAATTAGAAATGATAAGTTTCTGTGTTTTGTCTCAAACTTGTCTCTCTCTTTCAGCAGATAGAGGTCTGCTGGAGGTTGTAGATGAACATATGATCAGTCTGAGGAGGAGATGTGAACGTGTGACTGAAGGAACTGATGCAACAGGAAGTGGAACCCTCCTCAAAAGGATCTACACTGAGCTCTACATCACAGAAGGACAGAGTGAAGAGGTTAATACCCAACATGAGGTGAGGCAGCTTGAGACAGCTTCCAAGAAGAAGACCCTCCATGACCCTCCAATCAAGTGCCAGAACATCTTTAAAGCCTTACCTGACCAACAGGAACACATCAGTCGTTCTGACGAACGGCGTCGCTGGCGTTGGAAAAACCTTCTCAGTGCAGAAGTTCACTCTGGACTGGGCAGAGGGCTTGGAAAACCAAGATGTCAGTCTGGTGATTCCGCTTTCGTTCAGGGAGCTGAACTTGATCAGAGATGAGCAGTACAGTCTTCTCATGCTGCTCCATGTTTCCCATCCAACATTACAGAAGGTCACAGCAGAGAAGCTCGCTGTCTGTAAAGTTCTGTTCATCTTTGACGGCCTGGATGAAAGCAGACTTTCACTGGATTTCCACAACAACGAGGTTGTGTCTGATGTCACCCAGAAGTCATCAGTCAACGTGCTGTTGACAAACCTCATCCAGGGGAATCTGCTTCCCTCAGCTGTCGTCTGGATAACTTCCCGACCTGCAGCAGCCAATCAGATCCCTCCTGCATGTGTTGACAAGGTAACAGAAGTACGAGGCTTCACTGACGCCCAGAAGGAGAAGTACTTCAGGAGGAGAGTCAGTGATGAAGAGCTGTCCAGCAGAATCATCTCACACATCAAGACATCCAGGAGCCTCCACATCATGTGTCTAATCCCAGTCTTCTGCTGGATCACTGCTACAGTTCTGGACCACATGTTGACTACAGACCAGAGAGGAGAGCTGCCCAAGACCCTGACTGACATGTACTCACACTTCCTGGTGGTTCAGACAAAGAGGAAGAAGCAGAAGTATGGTGAGGGACATGAGACGAGTCAACAGAAGCTGACGAAGGCTGACGGGGAAGTTCTTCTGAAGCTGGGGAGGCTGGCGTTTGAACATCTGGAGAAAGGAGAACTCATGTTCTACCAAGAAGACCCGGAGCGGTGTGGTCTTGATGTCACAGAGGCCATACAAGATATTAGATCATAGAACATAAATACGATAAGGGCATTAACACATTAGACAAAATTAAAACATCACAATATATACAATATATACAACAATAGAAATATATATATGTGGTGTGTTCCAGAAAGGCAAATTCAGAAGGAGGTGCAGTGATCAGAAACTATCTCTTGTAATGAGTTCTTAAAGGACGGTAACGGGATGAGGGTGTGGAGGTTTAGTGTCTTTATTAACTCGTTCCAGTCACTAGGAGCAGCACACTGGAATGAGTGAGGACCAGAGGAGGTGCAGACGTTTAGGAACAACCACACTGATGAATTTGCTAGAAGATATATTGCGGTTACTGTTGGAGATATTGAGTAGTGAGCGGAGATATGGAGATTAGTTCTACCAATGATAGTTTTATAAATGAACTGTGTGCTGCATCAGTGACTGACAGCTGATGAAGGGAGTCTCTGTAAACACTGATTCATGACTTCTGTTCTCTTCTTCTCTCATCAGATTGAAGTGATCTCTGTCAGAGTGAGTGATCAGAAAAGTGGATGTGTTGAGAGGATCAGCCGTGTCCTGATGATCCACAGAGGTTCACCACCTGGACCTGAATCTTATTTTGTCATTTTTCTTTTATTCATTCATATATTCTGAACCCAAAATGCCTCTGCAGAATAGTTCAGTTTATGACGACATAACTGTAGATTAACATATTTAAATAGATCTTTCTGCTTTGCTTTGTGTTGCAGCTCCACCCTGTGGAACGATGGAGTTTTGCTGTTTATTTCCACACATTTCTATATAACAGTGGATGTTAATAAGGTTAACCTATTAAAACCAAGCCCTCAGGAAGAGCGCCGAGCTTTGATGCCCATTTTCGTAGTGGCCAAACGGCGGTACTACAACTTCTGTGTCCGTCACGTGATGCCGTCGGGCCCAAAAAGACATTTTCCCATAGCCTCCGACGCTGTATCCAGTTCTTTTTCTACATCCATGATTAAAACCAATACCAGCCATTTCTCATATTATAGAAGATAAATATTTGCTTGTAACAAACAGAAAGAATTAGATAAAATCTGAATTCAGTCGAGGCTTCACTTCAGTTTCTCAACTGACTACAAACACATTATGTCTGGATTTTGGTGTAAAGTCAGCACCTTCATATTTTATATAATGTTTGATGTAAAATAAACAAACAGAACTGATTAACATGCATACTCTAGATTTTATATTCACTGATCATGTACGTACAGGAGAATTCCAGTTTCATGTGTGACTCTGCTGTTCCTGCTGTTCCTGCTGAAGCTGCTTTCTGCCAGGAGATGTCACCGTTCCCTCTGTTTTACCCCAAAGGAGGTTTATCTGAATGGATGCAGTGAACACTGAACTGATGATGTGAATGCTTTCTTTCTGACTGACTTGGTTCTGTAAAGGTAAAGTGTCGTCAGAATGTAGTTAAACTTGATTTAAAATGATGGAAACTGGATCTGAAATTAAACTCAGAACACTAGTTGCACAAACGACCACTTGGACTGATGTATGAACTGATTAGTTTAGTGGTCAAAGGTCAAAGGTCACTGTGACCTCACAAAACACATTTTTGTCCATAACTCAGGAATTCATATGTTAATTATGACGCTTTCACACAGATGTTTATTATGATAGAATGATGAAGTGATGACATTTTGGACAGACGTGGATGTAAACTTCAACTTGACTGGTTGGAGGCAGACAACCGTGAGGTCGTAATTCTTGTTTTTTTCTTTTCTAAGAGAAACAAGTTTATTTATTTCATCAATGTTTAAGTATTTTGAATTAACCCATTTTAAAATAAGTCAGCTAACTTTGCGATATTAACAAAGAAATGTAGCTAACGTTAGTGTTAACGGTCACTTTAATTTTTTGAAACTTCAACATGTTTCTGTGGTTTTCTGTCCACATTTTTTTTTTTTTTTTTTTAAGTTGTTATTTGGGGGCATTTTTCCATTTTTTTTATTGAGGACAGTGGATAGAGTCTTGAAAGGGGGGAGAGAGAGAGAGTGGATGCGGAAAGGGCCACAGGCCGGATTCGAACCCGGGCTGCCGCGGTCAGGACCAAGCCTTGATACATGGACGCCCGCTCTACCAACTGAGCTAACCCAGGCGCACTGTCCACATTTTAAGATGAACTAATATCTGTTACTGCACTTGACAGTGAACTCATCATTGTAGTAAAGATGAGACTGCAGGTATGTTGTGATAAAAGTTTTCAACAACTGTCTTTGACAGAACCTCTTTAACATCTCACACAATAAATCAAAGTTCACATTGTTCCTCAGCAGAGAGGGAAAACTGCATGTTCACATGTTACAATAAGTGCAGGAGCATATTCTAGTATACGTTATAGTCCCAGTAGCTACAGTTTGTGCCTCTCATGTCTGACCTTTAAACTCAAGTCACAGAGCTAAGCAGACTTTTTTCTGACTATCTTTGAAAAATCCATAAAGTCCTTCATCAGCAACACGTAGAGCTGTTTTAAAGACTAGACAAAGTCTCTTCTGAACATCTGTTGCAAAATAAAAACACATTTTAATCAGTTTACCAAGTTGTGATTGTATTTCCAAATCTAGGTTGCTTGAAACGGCACGTCCTTGCTCTTTTTAGTAAAACACAAGCAAAACGTTGACACCTTTTGTATTATATTGGAATTGTATATTGGAAGAAACATCAATATAAACAAATGTAACTCATATGATAATATAATACATTTTAAAATTATGCTTCACATTGTCCTAATTGAGCAATAAGATGTGTCATTTCTGGCTACCATCTGTGTTTGGATTATGAAAAAGAGTTGCACAGTTGCAACTCAGGAAAATGGCTGAAATTATTTTTTATTGTGCAACAGACAGAATAATTTTTCATTCAGATATTCAGAAGAATTTAATTTGTATATGTCTGTAAAAGAAAACGGAACAGAAGTTTAGTAATAAATTTGTACACTTCTCTTGTCATGGCTCATGAGCCGGGTCATGACACTCATAAACACATCAAGTTAAAAAGCACACACACACACATACGTGTTTATAGACAATATTAGGACTTTTGAAAAAAACGTGACAAATGGGGACGTGCCTTTCCCAAGGTCCTAGAGAACTGGGAAGAATTTCCGAGCCATGCCTTAACGAATACATCCATCTGTTGAGATTTTGCCTAAGGCTTTATTTTGATCGGACCTGATTTTAATGCTACAGAGGCTCTAGATATACTGTGGTGAGCTCGGAAAAATGAGGACACCAAAAATGAGCGTCCTGATATTGAAGGTGTGTTATCATAGAATTGTCCTCATTTGTCAGAAAAACAAGTACACGCACACGCACACGCACGCACGCACACACACACACACACACACACACACAGACACACACACTCACCCACCCACACACCCCCCCCCCCCACACACCCTGCTTCACAGTGTTGTTGTTAGTTACTTTAATCAAATTAAATCGTGATAGCCTATTTACTGACAACGGAGCAGGAAATGTTTAAGTGGCAACTGCAATATGAGTAAAAGTATGCTATGAATCTAAAATGTCTATTAAAACCAACACTAGCTAGCTAGCTAACTTAGCTATGTTCCACATCACTAACACTAGCTAGCTAGCTAACTTAGCTATGGTTCACGTCACCAAGAGTGTCTTCCAATCCACGTACTTCCAGAAGTACACTTCAATGTAGTGCATTTTGTGCACTCTGTACTCACTTGAGTAGTGCGTAAATTTCAACGGGGTAGGGTCGTCTCAAATCGAATACTCTGCGGCGCACTGATCGGAAATGACGATCGCAACATTTCACCGCAACTCACTACCCACCAAAATATCTTATGAAAAAAAATTAAAGCAGAGTGGAAAATTAAAGCAGAGTGGAAATTACGTTTCCTACGTCTACGATGTGTCCTCCTGTGGGCTGAAAATGCAGCGGTATGTTTACGTATTGTATTGTTTTATTCTGTTATCTACGTATGTTTGAATAGTGGTCGTGGCTCCGCCCCTTCCGCTACGTAGCCAAGATGGCGACAGTTGAGTGTGGAAAGTGTCCAGGGTTTCACACTCAACGATCTGAGCGTTTTGAGTACAACATCCGGGTACTTTGAGTGCACTGCATTTTGCCGTACTTCCCAGTGTGAATGCACTTATGCACTCAAAGTAGTAAGTGTAAGTACAGAAGTACACGGCTTGGAACACACTCCAACACTGGCTAGCTAGCTAACTTAGCTATGTTCTACATCATCAACACTAGCTAGCTAGCTAACTTAGCTATGTTCCACGTCACCAACACTAGCTATCTAGCTAACTTAGCAATGGTTCACGTCATCAACACTAGCTAGCTAGCTAACTTAGCTATGTTCCTATGTGAGCTGATGTGTTTTATCAGTGACTCCGGGTCTTTTTTTCAGTCAGGAAGAGAAAGAAGTATCAGACATGTTGCTAGTGTGAGCTCATCCCAGTAGGAAACACTCAGACATGGTAGCTTCAGAGAGAGAGACGTCACTATCACACTTTAAGCTGTGTCATCGGTCTAATGACGTATTTTCACAGTCTGATACTTCAACAGTTTTGCGACAAACTGAGACTTTCTGGACTTGATAAACATCATCTTTGTGATTCATGGAGCAATTCAAACGGGATCAAAACAATATTTATTTCTCTCCGTTGACTACCGTTCATATTTTTCCAAAATAAGGTCCCATGGCGGTCCACTGGAAGGGGCGGGGCTTCACCTCTCTATTAGCAGAAATGACGTTAGCTTAAAATGAGTCCTTCATATCTCCGTAGGGAGCAGGTCCTCTTCGCGGAGTCCTCCATGTTTCTACAGTAGCCCAGAATGGACAAACCAACCTCTGGCTCTAGAGAGAGACTTTAACGTTTTTACGTTACCTGAAGGCCACCGTAGTTCTCCGACACGCTTGTGAAAGAGAGTGTTAAACCGTGGTACCGCCAGCCGCCGTCTGGCTTGCGTTGCTCCTAAAGTAGTGTTATTATGGTATAAATGTCCTCTGAGAGAGGCCAACGGCGTTACCACGGTTGAACACTCGACGATTCATGTTACCACAGTCTTAGAAAGGGATGAGAGGAGGGGTATTCAGTTGGTTGCAATCTGCAACCACACCACAAGATGTCGCCAAATCCTGCACACTGCACCTTTAGAGTAGGCTACTCATTTAAAACACTCCTACTCATAATACAGAAAATAAGACATAATGTAGATCAGATATTAGTCCTATATTATTAGATTACAATTAGTGATGCATTAGTGATGTGTAAGTTGCCTAGGGTTTTACTGTTGTAGTTGGACAAGGTGGGGCTAGTTTGAATGATTTCATATTGTGTTGGGTAGCCTAGTTAAATATATAACTGTGCATTATATTTTATAAACTCATTGTATGTTTTCTATGTAAAATCACTAAAAAACTATCATAGTAAACCTTCTGTGTCAGTCCTATTTGATCACATGAGAAGTTCAAGAAACATTGCTCAGTTCAAACAAATGAGAATAGATGTCGAGTCTACAGTAGTGCCATGAATGTATATTAGAGGTTAGAAGTCCAAAAATACTATTTCTAAACTAAACTGTTATTCTTTCATATATTAAATCATATCCACTTCCAGGTGTTTAAACTGTTACTGGAAAGCAGCATCAGGGGCTCAGGGGAAAACTTATAATACATTTCTGTCCAATTGACACAAAAAGCTTTATAACTGTGTTTTGTTTTTATTCATATAGGAGTCTGCATTTCTTTATCCTATTCTGCTATTCTTTTAACCATGCCATATATATTTAATAGCGTATGTAAATAGTAAAGCAAGTACAACAGGAGGGGAAAATGAATGCAAAAATAAATCAATTAATTTGAAAAATAAAATTAAAAAATAAATTAAAAAATGAATAAAAATAAATAGATAAATAAATAAAAGGGAAAATTAAACAAAAGAGTAAATAAACAAGGGAATTAATACAAAGATAAAGAAGCTAATTAAAACAGAAATATCAATTTATGTCTTTTTATCAATTATTTAATGGCTACATTTATTTTTAATATTATAAATGCTAAATTAATGTTATTTTTATTTAGCTTATTTATTTAGTCATTTATTTGTTTAATTATTCATTTATTTATTTATTTTGGCAGTGTCCATTATCTGTAGTCATGGAGCCTTGAAAAATAAAATGATAAAATTAACTACAAGGTTATCAAACAAAAACATAACTGAAAACATTGTTAAATAATATTGTTAGTTAAATAATTAGACAGAGAGTAAAAATAAATGCAAATATTATACTTTTACGTTAACGTCCAGGGTAAATGTTATAATATAGTATTCTGTGGGGAAAGTGGAGGGAATACCGGAACCATCAGGTAGAGGGCGCTACTGAACTACATCTCAGACCAAGCGCCTATTAATCCGACGAAGAAGGAGAGAGCGGAAGTTTGAATTGTTTCCGGTTCATGCGGGGGTCACTCAGAGGGGGAGAGAAACCTAAAAGACTTCAAAATGCTGTTACGAGTGAGTACAAGCAGTAGTTTACGGTACCGGTCCGTTAGCGGGGCTCGTACCGAACACCGGTCTAAATCAAACGGCGGTTACTGTCGTTATTCCAGCGTGTCGCGTTGAGCGTGTTAGCTGTTGTAACGTTAGTTAGTAGCTTGTGTAACGTTGCTTCAAGGCATCACCTCTACACCTGTCAGGTTAACGACACAGCGGTGTCCCCTGAACGCAACACACCGAACCAGTCCCAAATAAAGCCGCGTGTCTCCTTCATGACCCGCTGAGACACAAGAACACTCAGGATCAGGATCAGGCTCGTTGTGTGATGCAACGTTACATGGAGACATGGTGGCCACACATTATCACAGAGGACTGTAACTGATTACCATGTAATCAGATACATAACTGGCTGAAATGTACTGTAGTCCCAAAAACTACATATATATTTAGTTTGTTAAAGATAATGTAACATATTATCCTGTATTACAAGTTGTTATACACTATACAACTTCTCATATGGTCTGTCAATAGATAACAGAGGATAGCTATAATGTCATGAAAGCCCAGATGTATCCATATTTACACAATTGTGTAAAGCAGTACTAAAATATTATTCTATTTTATGTGTCCAAATAAAGAAGAAATTTGCTGTATACTTGGTTACGTTTCAAATGAATGAAATCCCTGAAAATAATGAAAAGGAGAATGCACTTTTTATGTTATATTTAAGTTATATGTATTTTTTTATGTGTATATAACTTACATATATTTATACATATTTTTTTTAATATTAGTATTTCTTCCTTTGTCTTACATGGAAATGATGCTGTAATTGTTGAATAGAAGTGTAGAAACTATAATTGTGTGTGTTGTCTTTCAGAGTGTGTTGCACATCGGAGGCTTGACGCTGAGACACAGCCGGTCCGTCCACCACAGTCCCATATGGAGGAGTCCTCTTATACCCATAGTGGTGGAGCAGACGGTGAGCTCATCATGTGTTTAAATGTAGGGGAATGAAAGGAGAGAAGGAAGCCAGTCCAACAGCCCGGACACACCAGGAACGTCAGAGGCGTGGTGGCTGCGTGATTCACGCGTCGGGTGTTCACACCAGCTGCATTTCAGCTGCGTGTCTGCTGCGTTTCTGCTGCTGCAGCTGCTGCTGTCAGATCTTTCTTTCTACATAGAGTTTGCCTTTTAATGGCCATTTAGTTTCATTATAAATATAATTTATATTTATTTTAGACAGAGAAAGGTTCAGAAATGTGTGGTACTTTGTAAATAATTGTAATAATCCACAATTAAAACTCCGTACTATATTCATTCATGGAGCTCTCCAAGTCACTGCATGTTCTAGAACACTGTCCGGCACATATTTCACAATAAAAGCCTCGTGTTAACAAATGAAGGAATTATGTCCACAGAAAAAACGCTTGATGGCTTTTATTTTGAAATGAAAGCAGAAAGTGTTGATTTAAAAATAAGTCTTTACTTTTTTTTCAACTCCGTAACATATTCTACAGATACACATCGATACTGTAGTAATCTTGCTGGTATGATGTGAATATACAGTCAATAGATCACTTTCACTGTCTGTTGTTGCTGTGAGACGCGCTCGGCACGCGTCAATAATAGGCGAGACCTCTATTCTCTAGAAGAGACGCAGCTGAGACGCGCGTCTCACGCAGGCAGTGTGGCTGCTCTAATCTGTTAACATGGACGCCGAAATAAAAAACAACAGGTAACGCAGCCGCCACGCGCTGCTGACGTTCCTGGTGTGTCCCGGGCTGTAACACTTAAAGCAGCTCCAGATAGAATTGTTTTGTTGGCTTCTAAAACTAATTCTGCCTTTTTGTGTTTATTTTCCAGGGTAGAGGAGAGAGAGCGTATGACATCTACTCTCGCCTCCTGAGAGAGAGAATCATCTGTGTGATGGGTCCTGTAAGTGTGAACTTCAAGAGTAAACTTTTTCTTTTAGTTTTCAAACTGATTTATGTTCTTCCTCCCTCTTCCTCCCTCTTCCTCCCTCCTCCTCCCTCCTCCTCACTCAGATCGATGACTCTGTAGCCAGTCTGGTTATCGCCCAGCTGCTCTTCCTTCAGTCAGAGAGCAACAACAAACCCATCCACATGTACATCAACAGTCCCGGTGAGACGTCACAAATCAGAAAATACAAATGAAAATAAAATCAAAGAAATTGATTTTTTTTGAAAATACACTTTTTAACAGAAAAAAAAATCAATTTCTGATTTTAGGTGGAAAAACAAAAAGATAACTTTAAATCTTTATGATCATTCCCCTTTTCAGTTGTCTTATATGTTATTGTTTTCCTTTTCCATTCTACATTTACATTTCAGCTTCTCTATTTTCCATTTTAGTAGTTTAAATTTCATTTCTGAATTGTCGTTTCATAATTCCATAAATTCCTTTTTCTTTTCAGCATTTCATCCCAAATATCTTGAGTAGTACAATATGATAATAGTCTACTTACCAGTTTCCTCTTTAATGTTGATTGTGAGTATGAGTCTTTAAAATGAGTCCATTCTCCTCCAGGCGGTGTGGTGACAGCGGGCCTGGCCATATACGACACCATGCAGTACATCCTCAATCCCATCTCCACCTGGTGTGTTGGCCAGGCAGCCAGCATGGGCAGCTTGCTCCTGGCAGCGGGAACGTCGGGCATGAGGCATTCACTGCCCAACGCCCGCATCATGGTTCACCAGCCCTCAGGAGGCGCCAGGGTAAGCTGGTCCCCCCCCCGGGTCCTTTAATACTGATCTGAAATCAAGCATGGGATGATTACAACGTGTAAAAGGGTGATCATTTGAAACAGGAAAAATACTAATCCCAGTGCTGCGTGTCCAGGGTCAGGCCACAGACATCGCCATCCAGGCTGAAGAGATCATGAAGCTGAAGAGACAGATCAATCACCTCTACGCCAAACACACAGGGCAGCTGCTGGAAACCATAGGTAGGTAGAAGGTCTAAACCGTCGGTAGGTAGAAGATCTAAACCGTCGGTAGGTAGAAGATCTAAACCGTCGGTAGGTAGAAGATCTAAACCGTCGGTAGGTAGAAGATCTAAACCATTGGTAGGTAAAAGATCTAAACTGTCGGTAGGTAGAAGATCTAAACCATCGATAGGTAGAAGATCTAAACCGTTGATAGGTAGAAGATCTAAACTAAACTGTCGGTAGGTAGAAGATCTAAACCATCGATAGGTAGAAGATCTAAACTAAACTGTCGGAGGGTAGAAGATGTAAACTAAACTGTTAGTAGGTAGAAGATCTAAACTAAACTGTCGGTAGGTAGAAGATCTGAACTAAACCAGAAACCACAGACTGTCTCTGGTAGAAACAACAACGTCTCTAGGTGACGTCATGTTGAGTGGTGATGGAGCAGCTGCATAGCCTGGCACTGATCCATCCAGACTCCATTCAGAAAACAAGCATTTTAAAAGTTTTCTGCTTGTCGTCATGGTAACAGACCTGAAAAAGCATGAATTCTGACTTTTTACTAATCGGCATCATTATGTAGTTATTTCAGCATCATTTTGATCTGTTTATTGATATTAAATCACAGCACAATCTGTTTATTTTGGGTTCATACTGCAGTAGAGATGCGTGGCTGATAGATACAGTCAGTGTGATGTCACTGTATGTGAATACAGCTTGCCGCCGGGTGATGTTATGAACCCAGACATGATGGTGTTTGGTTTTCTGACATCTGGGACTTCACCAACATGTACAAAGCAGCAACAGTGGTTATTTCTTCCATGGTTGATGGAGGAAATGTTGTTGGTATCTATGGAGACAAGCTCCTCCTCCTCTCCGGAGCGTCTAGAATGAACTCAAATGATCCCGGCGGTCCAACTTGTGCGAGGTGAAAATTCGCTTCACTCTTGTTGTGAACGCAGCTTTAGAATGAGTCCTTCATATCTCCATAGGGAGCAGGTCCTCTTCACAGAGTCCATGTTTCTACAGGAGCCCAGAATAGACAAACAAACCTCTGGCTCTAGAGACAGACTTTAACGTTTTTACGTTACATGAAGGTCACCGTAGTTCTCCGACACGCTTGTAAAACGGAGAGATAAACCGTGGTGCCGCCGTCTGACTTGCGTTGCTCCTAAAGTAGTGAGAGAGGTGAACGGCGTTACCATGGTTTTGTCCTCGACGGCTGGTGTTACCTCAGTCTTGGAAAGGGAGGAGTGAGCTGAGGGGTACTCGGTTGGTGGCAATCTGCAACCACACCACTAGATGTCACCAAACGCTACACGCTGTCTCTTTAAAAGTTCCAACATACTGTTTAGAGTTGAGTAGCAGTGAGCTGGGAAGACAACATAAGGTTAAAACTATACTATGTACCTAATACAATGGACACCGGGTCTGTATATCACCTGTAAGTGGCTCCAGTAGAGATGTTGACATCAGTAGATATCATGTAGGTGTGATGTAAGAAAATCCTCCAGACAATCACAGCAGCAGCTGTGTCTGAGAGGAGGAACTGGTAAACGGATGCTCATTTCTCTCTTTCCTTTCCCTCCTTTTAGAGGGTGTGATGGAGAGGGATCGCTACATGAGCCCCATGGAGGCGCAGGACTTCGGTATCATCGACCGGGTCCTGGTCCACCCGCCCCAGGCGGGCCAGGACGAGCCCGAGCTGGTGCAGAAAGAGCCAGCGGCGCCGGCCGGTCCAGCTCCACAGCCAGAGTCTGCAGCCCCCGAGCAGGCCCTCCCTGGGACTAACCCCCCCTCCTCATACAAGCCAGAGCCATGAAGCCACCACGGAGCTGTGGTGTTCTGATAGCCGACAGCTTCTGAGGACAAGGCTGCGCCTCCGCGGTGCGTTTCTCCGCTTGTGAGTGGCTCCTCTCCTCTCCTCTCCTCTCCTCTCCTCTCCTCTCCTCTCCTCTCCTCTCCTCTCCTCTCCTCTCCTCTCCTCCCCTCCTCTCCTCCCTCTCCGACACTCTGCAGGCATCACTACAGCGATCAGAAGGCGTCTCATATGAACTCAATCCAATGTGTGCTACATGTTTTTAAATGACTTTTGGTGAGTTGATTCCTGATGAAATAAAAGTCACAGAAGTGATGGCTCCACACACACACACACACACACTGGTCATTACTCCTCTGAAGGAAACTAGTATTTCAGCTGAGTGCTTGATGTAGATGAGGTCATTGAGGGGGAGCATCATGTTCTGTACCTCCGTGCTGCAGACACGTCTACTGCAGAGTGGAGACGACCTGTTGTATGACCTGTATTTCAATACTTATATTTGTAATAAATAAATGTAATAATTTTGACCACAATTTTACAAAACATGGTTCACTTCTTGATCCACAATCGTCTCAGTCATCTTGAGATCATCCCAACCGCAGGAGGTGAACTGCTGCACGATCTCCCCGGTGTCCAACGTATGTACTTGTTCAAAGAGTGGAAGAATAAAAGGTTTTAGGCTGCACTTGTTCAGTGCTTGTTCACATCCATCTGGCTATCTGGAGTTCCTACCAACCCACAAACTGTGAAATCAGACAACCAGTCAGTTTATTATGGGCTGTCTAAATCAGAAAACATGTGATTCAACCAGCCAATCAGATCTGGCTCCCCTTCCTATGTCACATGCAGCTCATTAGAATATATCGCCCACAGCTGGAGAACTACCTTTACAAAGGTGCACCATGTTTTTCTCTCCAGCCAATCAGAGCAGACTGGGCTTTTTCAGGAGGTCTCAAAGAGACAGGAGCTAAAATGGAGCGTTTCAGACAGAGGATGAATACAGGTATATTCAGACAGTCAGGATGAATACAGGTATATTCAGACAGGATGAATACAGGTATATTCAGACAGTCAGGATGAATACAGGTATATTCAGACAGTCAGGATGAATACAGGTATATTCAGACAGAGGGTGAATACAGGTATATTCAGGCTACGTCCACACTAATACGTTTTAAAACACATAACTTTGCTACTACTCCAGTGTTTTCGAGCCCCTAAAACGGAGACGTTTGATAACGCTGCCGACCTTGTTGTAGTTTAAAACTCTGGAGTCGTGTTTAAGTCTGGACGGACAGAAACAGTGACCTCTGAAAACGATGAGGCAGACGCCCACGTTGGCTTCATGATTGGGTCTCATCATTCATGACGTGTCCTTCCCTGATTCGTCACGCCCCATCACGTGAACCTTTTCTGGAAGAAAACAAACATCAGCCTCGACCATCAGGGGCTCATTCCAACATGGAGAAGGAGTTCCAAGCGTGGCTGACCTAGCAGCTATCTAACCCACATAAAAGGCTCACTAGCTGGCGTAGTTCTAGTTACACCGTGCATGTCCCCCCAAAAAAACATGTCAGTATAGTATGTTGAAAACAGTAGGAGAAAATATGTGTTTTTGAACATTAAAGCATGTAAACATGTTCTAGTAGAAAGAAACCCAAAATACAAGTATGAACCTGAAGATGAGCAGGATGAGCCCGCTACAACCTCTGAAATATCGAACAGACGCCGGGCCCAACAGATTTATAAGAGGTTAATTAACTATAATAAATTGCAAGTTACATTAATAAGTTAAAGAAATTAGTGGCGATGAGACAAATTTGCGTTATCGCGTTAACTTTGACAGCCTTAATTTTTTTAAAACAGTTTTTCCCCCTCTCCTTTCTTACATACGCAAGAGGTGAATGACTTAGCATTACATATTAGAACTGTCCTGTACTGCGTGAATAGATGTTCTTATTTATTGTATGTATGCTTTTGTTGAAGAATAGCAACTTTCAAAGAAATTATTTGAAAATAAAATAAGAATTTCAAATTTATTTACAGTATTTCATGGAAAACAGTATTAGAACATAGAAGAGCACGACGTCAGACACCATGAGAAATTAAACCAATCAACCAAAACAATAGGTTATTAAAAACAATAACACTGTAACACCATTCTCACCACATAAAAATGTCAGTGCAAGAGGATAAAAACAAGCAGGCAGTGGAATCCCTGGCACTCATCAAAGTGGAGCCAGTTTAAAATAAACCAGAATACATAAAACAGTTTGTACCTACAAAGAGCTGAGAGAGGAAACGTCGGATATATTCTAAAAGCTCTGATACAGTGTCATAGAGGTCTGCTAAGGGCCATCACACACATTAAAAGAAGATATGGTTAACCCCGTCTCCAGGTGGATCTCCCAAACATCCACATTCATACATACAGTATTACACACACACATCACATGATGGAGCAGCTCCTCCCGGTGGTCCAGCGTAGCCAGCCCAGTTTGTCCTCTGTGTATGGCGGGTAGCGCAGGCCATTGAGTCTCTCCAGAGCCCAGCCACGCAGCATGCAGGACCGCCGGTGGCTGAACGTCTCGAAGCCCCAGCGGCCGTGGTAACTGCCCCAACCGCTTGACCCTGGAACGAGTGGTTCAAACCATAAACAGCAGTCGTACAACGGCAGAGTGGCAAAACTTCCACCATCCAGCCTCTCTTCATGATATTCATCAGGCTACAAATGACTAGGAAAGCATCTTATAATAAAGGCCTCGTTCTCTGACTGACCTGTGGGTTTATTCCATCACACTGCAGCACAATAAAGACATGTTTCACCCACAAAACTCAAATACAGTTCAATAGTTCTCATCTGTTAGTCTATTAGGTTTCCTGAAATAATCTGACTCAAATCTAATAATATATATATATCAAAATTATAATAATAATAATAATAATAATAAATATCCTATACAGTGCCTTCAGAAAGTATTCAGACCCCTTCACTCTTTTCACATTTTGTTATGTTGCAGCCTTATGATAAAATCGATAAAATATTTTATTTCCTCATCAACCTACACTCAATACACCACAATGACAAAGTGGAAACAGAATTTTAGAAATCTTTGTAAATTTATTAAAAAGGAAAAACTGAAATATCACATTGACATAAGTATTCAGACCCTTTACTATGACACTTGAAATTTAGCTCAGGTGCCTCCCATTTCCCTCGATCATCTTTGAGATGTTTCTCCACCTTGACTGGAGTCCACCTGTGGTAAATTCAAATGATTGGATGTGATTTGGAAAGGCTCACACCTGTCTATATAAGGTCTCACAGCTGATAATGCATATCAGAGCAAAAACCAAACCACGGGGTCGAAGGAACTGCCTGAAGAGCTCAGAGACAGGATTGTGTCGAGGCACAGATCTGGGGAAGGCTACAAAAAAATTCTGCTGCATTGAAGGTCCCCAAGAGCAAAGTGGCCTCCATAACTCTTAAATGGAAGAAGTTTGTAACAACCAGGACTCTCACTAGAGCTGGCCGCCCGGCCAAACTAAGCAAGCAGGGGAGAAGGGCCTAGGTAAGAGAGGTGACCAAGAACCCGATGGTCACTCTGGCTGAGCTCCAGAGATCCTGTGTGGAGATGGGAGAAACTACCATCACTGCAACACTCCACCGATCTGGGCTTTATGGCAGAGTGGCCAGACGGAAGCCTCTCCTCAGAGAAATACACATGAAAGCCCGCTTGGAGTTTGCAAAAAAGCACCTAAAGGATACTCAGACTGGGAGAAACCAGATTCTCTGGTCTGATGAAACCAAGATTGAACTGTTTGGCCTCAATTCTAAGCGTTATGTCTGGAGGAAACCAGGAACCGCTAATCACCTACCCAATACCATCCCAACGGTGAAGCATGGTGGTGGCAGCATCATGCTTTGGGTGTGTTTTTCAGCAGCAGGGACTGGGCGACTGGTCAGGGTTGAGGGAAAGCTGAACAGATCAAAGTTCAGAGATATTCTTAATGAAAACCTGGACAGAGTGCTCAGGACCTCAGACTGGACCGAAGGTTCACCTTCCAACAGGACAATGACCCGAAGCACACAGCCAAGACAACGCAGGAGTGGCTTAGGGACAACTCTGTGAATGTCCTTGAGTGGCCCAGCCAGAGCCCTGACTTGAACCCAATCGAACATCTCTGGAGAGACCTGAAGATGGCTCTCCACCGACGGTCCCCATCCAACCTGACAGAGCTTGAGAGGATCTGCAGAGAAGAATGGCAGAAACTCCCCAAATCCAGGTGTGCAAAGCTCGTCGCGTCATACCCAAGAAGACTCGATGCTGTAATCGCTACCAAAGTTGCTTCAACTAAGTACTGAGTAAAGGGTCTGAATACTTATGTCATGATATTTCAGTTTTTCCTTTTTAATACATTTTGCAAAAATTAAAAAAATTCTGTTTCCGCTTTGTCATTATGGTGTATTGAGTGTAGATTGATGAGGGAAAAAAATAATTTTATCAATTTTATCATAAGGCTGCAACATAACAAAATGTGAAAAAAGTGGAGGGGTCTTAATACTTTCTGAAGGCACTGCATATAAGAGAGCCCCTAGCCCGGGGACGGGAGAGCCGTGAAGTTATTGAATATTTTTCCAATTAAAAATTCACCAAAATTATGTAAAAGCATATTTTTCCAAACTACTACTAGTTGTAGTACAACTATTTGGAGATCATTGATGTGTGAAGTAATTTTGGTGGTTCTACACTGCATAATACTGAAGTTATTGAATATTTTTCTCCTTTCGGCGTTTCACTTTGTAGACGGTCCCTGACAACTCGTCTTACAGACCGATATAATGTGTCCAGCTCAGAGGACGGCTCGTTGTGATTAAAATGAGCTTGTAGCTCGTTGTCCATCTCACTATGGTTAGAAAGAGCCCTCGTTGGTGTTTTGACAACGTTTCTGTTATGAGTTATTGATCCAGGAAGTTTGAATCTGTCAATATCTTTCCAACTTTACCGAAGTACATCATCTAGGGGGGCTCCGTACATCAGCAATGTGTGGACTGTCAGGAATGATTGGAAGAAGTGCTCTAGGAAGTAACTCGTTCCCTCAAGTTAGGGCACTCAAGGGAACGAGTTAATATAAATTTTCTCCTAGGGGTTCTAGGGGGGCTCCGTAGTTCTACAATCATCTGCCACAAATCTTTAAATTCAGAAATCTCTGTATTCTTTACTTTGTTTATGGTAAAGTGCTTTATGCTGGGAGACAAAGTGAATGTTTATCAGATGACGTTTTGGATGATGACATTTGCACAGACGGTGGCTCTGAGCAGTCAAACAACCCTCTTTTGCCTTTTGACGGACGTGAAAAAAAAACAGAAAATCAAACCTCTTCCGAAAACTTTAACGACGGACGAAAGTTTCTGATTCGGTGTGTAAACGTGATTGACACAACGTGAGGTCGTATTTATCTTTAAACGTGCGACGAATTTGGACAAAAAATGCAGACTTGGTGTGAAAAGGCCTCAACCCAGACTTTAGCCTAGCAGGGTTAGCACCGACTGTAGCCTAGCAGGGTTAGCACCGACTGTAGCCTAGCAGGGTTAGCACCGACTGTAGCCTAGCAGGGTTAGCACCGACTGTAGTCTAGCAGGGTTAGCACCGACTGTAGCCTAGCAGGGTTAGCACCGACTGTAGTCTAGCAGGGTTAGCACCAACTTTAGCCTAGCAGGGTTAGCACCGACTGTAGTCTAGCAGGGTTAGCACCGACTGTAGTCTAGCAGGGTTAGCACCGACTGCAGCCTAGCAGGGTTAGCACCGACTGCAGCCTAGCAGGGTTAGCACCGACTGTAGTCTAGCAGGGTTAGCACCGACTGTAGCCTAGCAGGGTTAGCACCGACTTTAGCCTAGCAGGGTAAGCACCAAGTTTAGGGGTGAAGTATTCCTTTAAGCATGTTGTGAACATTAATACAGAGGGTTGTCTTAGTCATTAATCTGGTATTGTCTATAATAAAGGAATACCCAGGACAAAGGGATATAAAACCTGCAACAGTGTCCCAAAATCCCCAAATTGTCCAGCTGGGAGAAGCTTTAGGTCAGGGTCCCACCTACCTACACCTCCAAAGGGCAGGGTTGGCAGGGTCATGTGGATAATCCCGTCGTTAGAGCAGAATCCTCCACTGCTGGTCTTTTCCAGCACTGTGTTCACCACCTTCAGAGAGTAAGGACAATGGGATGTCAAATATAAGACAACATGTCTACAGCTGCGATGTGGGACGTTGCAGAGTTCTGTGCTCTTACGGAGGACTCTTCAGAGAAGACATAGACAGCCAGGGCCTTCTCTTGGCGGTTGATGAAGTCGATGCCTTCTTCCAGAGAGTCCACGGTGAGGATGGGCAGGATGGGGCCGAAAATCTCCTCCGCCATGAGAGCGTCGTCTTCGGCCACATCCACCACCACTGTGGGAGCTGGCAGAGGACATTACTATGTTAGGACATTAGGACGTGTTATCATGCTGTACGATCCCACATATTTAGGAGAACAAATACTAGCTGCTGGGTCTTATAGAAATCACCTGAACGCCACTAGAGAAGACGATGTGAAGTGAAACCTGCTACAAACCTGGTTTAACTGATAATTATGTCATTCTTAGGACTTGTGGCCACAAGTGGCCATAGACTCGCTTTAATACCAGCATTTTCATCCCATTCGGAGAAAAATTAAAGGGGTCCTATCATTCTGATTTTCAGGTTCTTACTTGTATTTTAGGTTTCTACTAAAACACGTTTACATACTTTAATGTACTGTATTCATCCTGTCTGTCTGAATATACCTGTATTCATCCTGTCTGTCTGAATATACCTGTATTCATCCTGACTGTCTGAATATACCTGTATTCATCCTGTCTGTCTGAATATACCTGTATTCATCCTGACTGTCTGAATATACCTGTATTCATCCTGACTGTCTGAATATACCTGTATTCATCCCGACTGTCTGAATATACCTGTATTCATCCCGTCTGTCTGAATATACCTGTATTCATCCCGTCTGTCTGAATATACCTGTATTCATCCCGTCTGTCTGAATATACCTGTATTCATCCCGTCTGTCTGAATATACCTGTATTCATCCCGTCTGTCTGAATATACCTGTATTCATCCCGTCTGTCTGAATATACCTGTATTCATCCCGTCTGTCTGAATATACCTGTATTCATCCCGACTGTCTGAATATACCTGTATTCATCCTGTCTGTCTGAATATACCTGTATTCATCCCGTCTGTCTGAATATACCTGTATTCATCCTGACTGTCTAAATATACCTGTATTCATCCTCTGTCTGAAACGCTCCATTTTAGCTCCTGTCTCTTTGAGACCTCCTGAAAAAGCCCAGTCTGCTCTGATTGGCTGGAGAGAAAAACGTGGTGCACCTTTGTAAAGGTAGTTCTCCAGCTGTGGGCGATATATTCTAATGAGCTGCATGTGACATAGGAAGGGGAGCCAGATCTGATTGGCTGGTTGAATCACATGTTTTCTGATTTAGACAGCCCATAATAAACTGACTGGTTGTCTGATTTCACAGTTTGTGGGTTGGTAGGAACTCCAGATAGCCAGATGGATGTGAACAAGCACTGAAAACATGTCCCCTTTAACATCCAGCATTATCTTGTGTTGATCAGCCGGTGAGCTCTGAAACACTCTCTACTAGAATAAACCAAGTCTATCACTTTAGGCTCATTTGGTGCATCACTGATGCTCTTTACGTTACCAGTATTACTGCGTCTTTTTACCACATAGTATTCATTCTATACATGTTCTAGAAGTAGCAGCACACCAACACTCCTGATTGTGTTTACATGTCACTATAGTGCACGCTCCTGCTTCTTAACCCACCTATGTACTTGTCCTCTTGGTCACTCTCTCCTCCCACAACAACCTTGCCCCTGGACCTCCCGAGCAGTTCCATCAGCCGGGTCCAGTGTCGGGGTGACACGATGCGGGACATGTCCGGACAGGCCTGAGGCTCCTTGCTGTAGAATTCCTCCAGGGTCTTGCGTATCGCGGGCAGCAGGGCGTCCCGGGTGGCCGCCGAGCACAGCACGTAGTCTGGAGCCACGCAGCTCTGACCGGCATTAAAATACTTTGCCCACACCAAGCGGCGAGCAGAGGCTGCAATTTCCACCCGACCGTATATTAAGCATGGACACTTGCCGCCCAGTTCCAAGGTCACTGGGGTCAAGTGGACCGAGGCTGCCTGCAGGATGCTGCGTGCCACAGTCTGAGAACCTAAAAGACAGTGTCCAAAGTGGAAAGGATTCATCCTCTGATGAGTATCAACGTGGTTTTACATTTTAGGGATGCACCGATCCGACTGTTTCAGTCCTGATACTGATACCAATACCTTGGCTTTGGGTATCGGCCGATACCGAGTACCGATCCGATACCGGTGTTTAATTAATCAGCTGTAGGCCTCACTGTGTGGACGAGATCGGATCATTATGTTATATGTAAGACAACATCAGACTGGACTCAAACACTGCTTTACTTACTTTGTAAAACAAAATGTAACAAATATATACGTTTACTGAATTGTAAAGTATAATAATTATTAAAAATGTACATTATAAGTTATCAAATTTAACAGGAATCACAATTAAGGTGTGAACCTTTTTAATGAAACAACAAACTGATCAAAACTTGACCAGGAATTTAAATTCCACTATATAATGTATATAATTTAGTATATAAACATAGAACTGAACTTAATAGATCGGCAATAGATCGGCCTCATTGTTACAGATACCCGATCCAGCTGTTTGTCAGTATCGGCTTGATATCCCATCCGTTAACGGTATCGGTGCATCCCTACAACATTTTATTATATTTAGAGGCGGTTCGATCCCCGGCTCCGACTGTCTGCATGTCCAAGTGTCCTTGAGCGAGACACTGAACACCAAGCTGCTCCCCGGCCGCTTCATAGCAGCCCACTGCTCCTGACTGCTAGGATGGGTTAAAGGAGAACTTTGCTATTTTTCAACCTGGACCCTATGTTCCCATGTTTTTGTGTCTAAGTGACTAATGGAGACAGCTCTTTCTGAAACCGGACCAGTATTGAAGAAGAACACTGCAGCTGCTAAACGGGCTGTAATGTAATCATTTGGGTCAACCTGGTACCGTCAGTTCACGTCCACTAACAGTTCTTGTTGTTGCCACTGACAGGCTCAGATTGTTATTATCTGTGTCTGACAACATTATAGAAAGGACCCTACAGAGAAATAAAACATTTTTACCTTTCACTTGATCCGGTCGGTCTGTTATTGTGGGTCTCGCTGGGAGAAGCCTTGTTCTGAAATCTTTGGTCCCATCCACATAGTGGAAATCATCTAAATATTCAGCCATGACATTGGAAATCTTTGAGTTAACACTCAACTACGCTTTCTGTCCTCCAACACAACACACTCTGCCCGTTTCCACCATGGATGTGTTCCTCTGTTCCACCGTTGTCTTCCGGCAACACATCACATGACAATAACAAACAGGAAGAGAAAGGTCAGAAAAAGGTTCGATTTCTCTGTGGGGTTCTTTCCCTAATGTTGTCAGACACTGATAATACCAACCTGAGCCTGCCTCATTGACAGTGAGACATTTATTTGATTACATAACAGCCCGTTTAGTGGCTGCCTGCAGTGTTCTCCCTCAGTACTGGACCAGTGTCAGAAAGTGTTCTCCCCGTTGGTCACTTAGACACAAAAACATGGGACAATAGGGTCCAGGTTGAAAAATACCACAGTTATCCTTTCAATCCCTGCACAGCTTAAATTTCATGCATGTACCTGTATGCTTGTGATGATTGTAATTAAGTTATTGTTTATTCTGTACACATGACATCACTGCACTGCTGTCCATCCTGATCCTTCCTCAGTTGCTCTCCCTGAGGCTTTTTCCCTCTTTTCCCCGTTGAGGTGCTAAATGAGAGATTGGGAGCATTTCTATTGCCTCCACACAGCTCTCAACATGGAGCAGCTAACGGTGCTAACAGTGGAAACAATAGCAACAGTGCTGACAGAGCGAACAGTGTTAAACTGGGGGGTGGGGGGGACCAGAGGCTGGGTAATCTTACTCAACGGGGTTGTCGGTCGGGACGGCGTTATCAGCTGTGACCCAGCCGCCATGTTGAGAGCAGCTCAGACAAGACCAAGCACCGCCCACCAGCCGGAGCAAACATTCTCATTCACTACAAGATGATTCTGAGAACATGTGAGGAGATATAGGCATTACAGTAACAGAGTATTGATTTGTATCTGATCAGCGCTGCCTAGTTTGACTGTTGGATCAGAGTTCACCAGCTTTGGGAGCAGTGATTAACGGCTGCTGTAGAGAGTCTGCGGCTCTGATTGGTTGGTTTCCTCCATAAAATCTAGTGAAATCTTGCAGATGGCATTATGAGCACCGGGACACCGGAGGACACCGGAGGAACATGATGCGTTTCAGATTACCCGTCTCATGCACTACTGTCAGGATATAGTGACCGTTGAAGTGAAACTTTTTTATCATATTTGCTCCAACTTACCAACTTTAGTTTTTAAACAATGTTTTTACTTGATGTTTTTTTACTTTATGCAGACAAAGCCATCTGCTGTTGCACTACATTACAGCATGTCTTACAAACATGCCAATGTTTTTAAATCAAGGAAATTCAATGTGCCACACGGCTGAAATCTGACCATAGACGTAATCAAGAGGCACATTTGCAACCTTAAATATATATGGTTGACCTTGATTCTAACCTAAATCTGTTAGAGTGATGCTTTGGGTCTTAGCATTTATTTGTTGTGTTCTTTAAAGACCAACTTGTGATATTTTGGTCTTGCTACCGGTGTAAAGGACACACATCTACAATGGGAATACTGTGACGTGCAGCGATCGAACCCATCCTGGAGGTATTTACCTGTGTAGAAGATGTGGTCAAAGCGATTCTGCAGAAGTGCCTTGGTCTCCTCCGCTCCACCACGAACAACTGCATAACAGTCCTGCCACAATGAGAGTCCCATCTTAGTGAAAGTGTTACAAGAATCACTGTGCCAAGCTCCAGCTCATCACACATACATCAGTATCGCCATACATGACAGCGTACACTAATACCAAATAGACTGGTAAAGTTCCCTCTAGAGTGTACTTCCAGTGGAGAAAACATGATGAAGTACCCTCTAGGGCAAGGGTTCTCAACCAGTGTGCCGCGGCACACTGGTTCTCAACATTGGTTGAGAACCAATATCCCTCTCTGTCAACACGGAAGGTGTGCCTCGGAAATGTTTTGACAATCACAAGTGTGCCTTCAGTTGCAAAAGGTTGAGAACCCCTGCTCTAGGGTGCACTTCCAGTAGAGAAAACATGATGAAGTACCCTCTAGGGTGCACTTCCAGTAGAGAAAACATGATGAAGTACCCTCTAGGGTGCACTTCCAGTGGAGAAAACATGATGAAGTACCCTCGAGGGCAAGGGTTCTCAACCAGTGTGCCGCGGCACACTGGTTCTCAACATTGGTTGAGAACCAATATCCCTCTCTGTCAACACGGAAGGTGTGCCTCGGAAATGTTTTGACAATCACAAGTGTGCCTTCAGTTGCAAAAGGTTGAGAACCCCTGCTCTAGGGTGCACTTCCAGTAGAGAAAACATGATGAAGTACCCTCTAGGGTGTACTTCCAGTAGAGAAAACATGATGAAGTACCCTCTAGGGTGCACTTCCAGTAGAGAAAACATGAAGTACCCTCAAGGGTGCACTTCCAGTGGAGAAAACTTGATGAAGTACACTCTAGGGTGCACTTCCAGTGGAGAAAACATGAAGTACCCTCGAGGGTGCACTTCCAGTAGAGAAAACATGATGAAGTACCCTCTAGGGTGCACTTCCAGTAGAGAAAACATGATGAAGTACCCTCTAGGGTGCACTTCCAGTGGAGAAAACATGATGTCCATAACATAGTTTGTCCACCAGAGAGTTTTTACACTGTAAAATGTCCCACTGAGTACATATCTTGGTCACAGTTCTTTACTACGAAGTCCATCAAAATGAAATGGATGACACAGCTCTTCTTTGTTAATTAAATGTTTTTGACTCCCCCCACTGCCCCACTAAGTAGCTCAGCCCATTTTCATGTAGCTTACATTTCCAGGTCTGTTCCATGAACAAGTGGTTACTCATTTGTGTTCCAACCCCAATGACACTACAGACAAATTATGTAAAAGCTCATGAACTTCTTCCCACAGATGACTGAATGGTTCTGCATTGACTGTATTCCAGTGTTCTTGGATATAGTTTCTGGATATAAACCACATTCACACAAATATGATCAAGGACTTTGGATTTCAACTGAATTTGAAGATTAAAAGCCGTTTCACACCGAGCACGGATTTTCATCAAAAGAATTTACACGGACATTTATAAAAACTGATTTTGTGGGTTCTCATGAATGCATGCACACCCCTGCCGAACATTCGTGCGGGGGAAAATATTTTCGGATGGACCTCGACTATGGCGGATTTCAATCTGCGGAAATATATGTTTGACCAATGAAATCCTTTGTTTCAACTGATCGTCGTCGTTCTGCAGAATACTTAGCCAGGTGCTTCTGTAATGTAGCTGATATGCACTTGCTATTGTTATATGTTGGTCAAGCAACGGGGCTAATTTAACAGCTAACGTTAGCATTAGCATCACATTTGGGGTCCGATTAGTTTATGTACTGTATTGTATAGTTAACGTTAGCACCTTAGACATTCTGTGTCTGGATAGCTTTTTGTTGTGTGGAGTGGACATGGCACTATTTAAGAGGAAACTCGTTGCAAAAATGGAACACGGATAATTCACACCGGACCCATGTGCATATTTGTCAATGCGGAAGATTCGCGTGCAGATTTTTCACATCCCACTGGTGAGAAACGGCTTGAGAAACAAAAACCTCAACAAAAATCTTCAGAAGTTGCTTTACCGGAGACAAATATTTGGGGATGAGCTCTGCCATCAGACTGCCTGTGGCGGCGCTGACCTCTGAAGGCTTGACGATCACACAGTTTCCTAGGTGGAGACAGCAACATCATCCAGTCAGTAAAGACAGCAGTTTTCACATGTTTAATGCAGTTTTATACCAGAATTTAGCTCCTTAGCCCCCAAATGTCACTTTTTGAGGATAGGGTTGTTTTGTGAAGAACTAAAGCAGAGTTTTAGGGAATTCTTCTTGCTGATTCAAAAGTGATGAATGAAAACCAATAATAACCTGTACAGAAGAACCTAGAAAAACATCCTGGTGTCAAGTAAGGATCAACCGATATGTTTTTTTCAGGACCAATACTAATTATTAGTAATCAAGGAGACCAGTAACCGATATACATTTGCAGTAAAAATGAAAATCTTGGTGTCAAAAACAGAGAGCTTCCTCCCCAGGGCCTGGAGGCTGCTACAGAAAGCATGCCCCAGCCCTCCACAGGAGGAAGGGAAAAAATAAATACAATTTGCCAAAAGTTCTCTTCTTTGTTCTCGGCCAGTCCGATGATCGGTCGATCCCTGGTGTCAGGTAAGGAGATGTTATTGTTTTGTTTTAATGTCCCTTCAAGAACAGAATGTTTCGACTCGTCTCGCCAAGATGGCGACATCTGATACACGAGAGTGAGCTGCAGAACAACAAACTTTATCAGACAAGAAGCTGGTTCACATTCTATCACTTTTATGTTTGCTAATCATTTAGAATCGAGGTTTGAGCAGCTTGGGAATGTTTGTGAAGTGTTTTAGCCGTGTTTTGATTTTACAGCCCACAACTTTACTGTTTGGTTAACTTTCCTCTGTCACTGGGATCGTTTCCAGCAGCAACAGGCAGCTGATTTCAGAGGAAAAAGCCACTGAGCACTAGCTGCTCAGCAGCAAACAGCTGACAGACACTGTTAGAGACCAGTTGGTGAACATAGTGGAGCATTTAGCAGCTAAAGAGACAGATATTTCCTCAGGAGGTGGTGAAGACCAAAACCAGAGCTAAAAGAGAGAGAATATTGGACTTGCATCGAATGATAATGTTACTCTGTGTCTGCTGGGTGTGTAACTAGTAGGGAAGTCAAAGTTAACGTGATAAAGAAATTAGTGGCTCTAAAATGAATTTGCGTTAACGCAACTTGCAAAAGCTAGAGTGAAGATACTGGTATCATATGAAACTAGTAAACCTGACGAATCCATCGGTACCAACCATGTCATGCCAGCTGGTCATGAAGGAGGTTAAATAACGCTTCAAAGTTACGCTAAATTTTGACGAGGAAAAACTGTCATGTCCAATTTCAAAGGGGTCCCTTGACCTCTGACCTCCAGATCAGTGAATGTAAATGGGTTCTATGGGTACCCACGAGTCTCCCCTTTACAGACATGCCCACTTTATGGTAATCACATGCAGTTTGGGGCAAGTCATAGTCAAGTCAGCACACTGACACACTGACAGCTGTTGTTGCCTGTTGGGCTGCAGTTTGCCATGTTATAATTTGAGCATATTGTTTTATGCTAAATGCAGTACCTGTGAGGGTTTCTGGACAATATCTGTCATTGTTCTGTGTTGTTAATTGATTTCCAATAATAAATATATACATACATTTGCATAAAGCAGCATATTTGTCCACTCCCATGTTGATAAGAGGATTAAATACTTGACAAATCTCCCTTTAAGGTACATTTTGAACAAATAAAAAATGTGCAATTAATCGCAATTAACTCTGGACAACTGTGATTAAATATTTGTATCGATTGACAGCCCTAGTAATAGGAAACTATTTGCCAACAACAACACCATATCAACTTAAATTGTGATCATAGCAGCATTATCATCCCATTGGAGTTGTGTTTCTGTCCACCTGATGATTTCAAGTCTGATCTTCTCTGTTTTGGTCTTCACTTTCTCTGGTCGCCAGTTGGTCTGCTGTTTAGTGGCAGGCAGTGGGTAACTAGAGCTTTTGCTGCTACGATCGATGTTGATGAGAAGTGAGTTTGCAGGCTCACTAAGTGAGGCTCCAAAGTCCATGGAGGTAAAGGGTAAATATTCTCTGTGGGCTCCTCACTAGAGGTACCCCTTCATTATTATGAGGATGTCATTTGATTTATTGGAACATTAAAGCTATTGTAGGCAGTTGTTGCTGGAATAGCAACTTCTCCTGCAGAATACTCCGCCATTGAATCAGACTTTCACCATCTGAAGGGACATGCATGCGCACCTGTATTTGTAGAACAGCCAATAGGAACGCTCTCTCTCTCTCTCTCTGAAATGACCTGTGATTGGTCAAAGTCTCCCGTCACAAGCTAGATTTTTTTAGTCTGAAAGCAAAGCCGTGAGGAGGTGCTGCACTGGGTTGCACCAGTTATATGCAAGTTCAAACATTTCCTAGTTTGAACCTAATTTCTAAATTAAGACAGAGTTTACGAGCTACTACCATTTGAACGTTTGCACCAGCTGAAATAGTTCCAACGTAGGCAGATGTTACTACTTCAATCTTACACCTAACCCGTAGTAGGTGTAAAGTCCTGCAATGCGCTCCGTGATAGATTACACACCTTGGGCATTTATGATGTCTGATTTATACATGCCTCTTTCGCTTCCAACAGAAGATTACCGACCTGCTGGCAGCAGATTAGCAACATATCAGACAGAGACGTGTTCTCAGTCCTTCCCTACAAATGTCAGAGATTATTCTGCTACAGGATTACTTCAAAACATGGTTGGTGATTCAATTCAAGTGCATCAATCTACTGTGTGTGTAAAGCAATACGATTAGTCGCACTATCATCATGTCAGCGCTCCGTAAACATGCAAAATGAAGTACATAACGATACATGTAAAATAACACATAAGGTAAGGGGGCAATTACATATTAATATTCTCTGTGCCACAGTGACAAGCACATATATGGCCTTAGATAACTTTCTAATTAACAACTGCTAATTTACAACAGTTTGCCAGTGAATGCTATCATGAAGTGTTTCATCTGCCCAATACGTTACCATTCTATTACTCTATGCTATAGCTGACGGTTTCACCACTCAATGTCACTGTTGTTATAGTGCACTATAGCTGTAGGTTAAGGTTTTATAATCATCACCTAATCATAAGGCTTCGTCCTAGTTTACGTATCGTTTTGTTGTTTGGGGATTAACATTAGCTATGTTTAGCCGCTACGTTTAGCCACAGAATATGAAAACGTCATTTTCTGCAACAATATTGTGGTTAGTGTGGACTTTACGCTGTTGTAACTAAGATGAACCCGACATCTCCATGGTGCAACCAAACATCCACACTGCTTTAGTGTCACATCGACTAGTTTCAACGCAGTTTCAATGTTTAGTGGACTCTACACCTGAACTGAAGAGACAGCTGGTGCAACTGGCTGCAGAAGTTTAGTTTTCTCCCCGACTTCTCCAGTTACAATATGCTGAAAGCTTATTCTGGAATTTTTGCCCAATGACACAAAAGATGAACTGCCTACCCCAGCTTTAAAAAGATACTCAATGGTGAAGCTTTAAGTCAATATGTAGAGGTGATGGGTGTGGAGGATACCTGCAGCAATGGCTCCAACCAAAGGTATGATAAGGAGTTGCAGCGGGTAATTCCACGGTGCAATGATCAACACAACTCCTAATGGTTCCCTCCGGATAAAACAGTCATCCAGCTTTGTGGCCTGAAAATTGACAACGATAAAACATGTATTACACGGCAAACAATGCAGTGATGCAGAAGAGTCCTCCTGGGTGTGTCAGTACACTGTGGCACTGCTGGGTGGCTCACAAGCAACATGCACTTTCAGCCAAGTGTTAGGGTTACTCTTTAACACTGTAAATTTAAAATCTTTGGATTTTTGTACTGTTGGTCACACAAAATAATATTAAAACTTCTATACTAAATGATTACTTGATTTTTCTAAAAAAATAATTAAAAAAAATAACTGATAGATTATGGTAAACATGACTAAAAATAATTGTTGAACCCTATAATGCATATAAAAATGTACACAACACCCATTGTTAAACCTACCAGGCTTTTGCTGACATACTCCGGCTGCATCCAGCTTGCCATGTTGGCGATGGCGTACTGCTGCTCATTGATCACAATCTCAATCTCGGACATGATGGCTTCAAATTTTGGCTGACGTGCAAGAACCATAAGAAAGGGAGGTTAGCGCTTGATGAAGAGTGGCAGGGTGTAGAAAACACCCTGAATGTGTGCATGTGGGCATGCAGCCATGCGTCTGCACCCAACATGTACAAATGAAATAATCGGTTAGAAATATAGTTCATATTTCTACAAAATGTTCAGTGTGTGAACACAAAATCATAATTGGAGAAAGGAATATAACCCTACAGTAGGTAGCATTTTTAAGCTGTCTAACTTTCAACATTTATCTAAATGAGTAGGCTAAATAAAAGAAGAAGAATAGTTCTAGAAGAAGAAGTGAAAATACTTTGAAGGTAAATGTTTAACTTTGAAAGCAGCAGTGGGTACAAATGGAGCAAATATGATAAAAAGAAAGTTATTTTTATAAAACGGTCACTATGTCCTGACAGTAGTGCATGAGACAGGTAATCTGAAAAACATCATGTTCCTCCGGTGTTCTCCGGTGTTCTCCGGTGCTCCTAACGGCATCTGCAAGATTTCCCAGACTGGAGGAAAACAACCAATCAGAGCTGACCTGGAGTCTGCCGTCTCTGAGTAGCTGTCAATCACTCACCAACTCTGATGTTCTCAGAATCATCTTGTAGTTTACTGTTCAGCTGTAAAATGAGAACATTTGTGATCCGGCAGTCATGTTGAGATCAGTTGAGGAAATACCAAGCACCGCCCACCAGCCAGAGCAAACTTTCTCATTTTACAGCTAAACAGTACACTACAAGATGTTTCTGAGAACATCTGAGGAGAGAAATAGGCTTTACAGTAACAGAATATTGATTAATATTTGATCAGCGAGGCCTAGTTAGACTATTTGATCGGAGTTGGTGAGTGATTGACAGCTGTCTCCGTTGAACGAACAGCCGATAGGAACGCTCTCTCTCTGAAATGACCTGTGATTGGTCAAAGTCTCCCTTCAAGGCTAGATTTTCTTAAGCCTGATAACAGAGCCATGAGGAGGAGCAGACGTCTAGTTTTCTCTCAGAACACTTGAATTACAATATGTCTACTGCAGCTTTAATTTGTTACGGGCTTTATAAAATGTTCAAGTTTGTCAATCGCGTGTTGTTAGTGTATGAAGTAGTGTGTGTGTGTATGTGTGTGTGAGCACAGTCTTGTACCTTCGCCAGGTCTTTGTGCAGTGCATCTAAAATCAGCTGCTCGTTATCTTTAATCATGGACAGGAGGCTGGTCAGCTGAGTTTGACGAAAGCGCTCTGGTATTGTGATGCCTGAACGAAACGTTGAACGCAACCGGTCCAAAACCTGGTTCTGGGTGTCCATCCTTTTCACCTGGAACACAGACGTTGAAATGGGTAAAGAAAAACACACATCCGATAAGATATAAACTAAACTAAAGCCCATTTTACCTGATAAAATGACTAAAGTGACCATGAAAGTTTCTGACATTAGTTAGCATACATTAGTGGAGTAATGAATTAAATCTATGGTTCATTCAGTATATCATAATATATTAAGTATTTCTCTGGATGAGCTCTTTGCAGCCCTGTGGAACAGAAGCCCTGTTCATAATCTCAGTGTTGTTAATGACTTGGCTGTGCTCATACAGTGTGCTACCACTGGAACAGACCGCAGGCTAATTGACATGTTTGTTTAGGCTACTGACTGATGTGACACCCTGGAGTTAGAGCAGATAGGCATGTCCAAATGACTCATTAAGAAGTTAGGACGGTACAACCCAAATGGGTCATGGAAGAAAGAAAGGAAAAAATTAGCTAAAGAAGTGAAGTTACTCAATATATCCACCAGATACTAATGGATGTTAGGGACGCACCTGAAATCATTTCTCAATATTTCACAACCGAGAGGAAACATTTGGCAAACATATGTGCGCCGAATTGACCAGATGTCCTTAATGTTCCATCAGATGTCTTCAAATGTACGGTTCTTTTGACCCACTTTTGCGGAAAAGCAAAGAAACGTAAATTGCGGTGTTTCCTAATGGAGGTTCCCACACCACCGCCACACAGTGACGATATGGCACTACTGGGAAGTAGCGCGTGCAGACAAGCAGTACATGGGCGAAGAAGAGCTAACGTTAGCTAGTTAAACCAGGAGTTAAACCTAGTTAAACCAGGAGTTAAACTAGCTAACGTTGGCTAGTTAAACTCACAGATTCGAACTGTTGACCACCGTAAAGTTAGTGTTAGTAAACGACTCCCACATGATGCTAGGAACTAACTTGAGGTTCTTCTCAGGACTGATCACTGTCCTTCCTCTGGAATCTACTGGAACTTTACGAACACTTCTTACACTCCGTGGGATGAACTGACTAACTAACGTTAACGTTGGTAGCCTAACGTTACCGGGATTCTACCAACTCAACAGAAACAATGATGAAGCACAAACAGTGCAGAGTTTAGTCTGACCTGTTCTGGTGTCCCACAGCTCCTCCGCAGATAGCACACTGACGAATACAAGCAGACTTTTCCGGGTCCTGTCACTCTTCTAACCACCGGTTTACTTCACGGTTTACTTCGAGGAGGGGGAGGAGGAAGAGGAGGAGGAGGAAGAGGGGGAGATGGGGGAGGAGGAAGAGTAGGAGGAGGAGGAGGAGGAAGAGGAGGAGGAGGAGGAAGAGGAAGAGGAGGAGGTGGAGGAGGAAGAGGGGGAGGAAGAAGAGGAGGAGGAGGAGAAGGAAGAGGAAGAGCAGGAGGAGGAGGAGGAGGAGAAGGAAGAGGAAGAGCAGGAGGAGGAAGAGGAGGAGGAGGAGGAGGAGGGGGAGGGGGAGGAGGAGGAAGAGGAGGAGGAGTCGGGGGAGTAGGAGGAGGAAGAGGAGGAGGAGGAGGAGGAGGAGGAAGAAGAGGAGGGGGAGGGGGAGGAAGAGGAGGAGGAGGAACGGTTTTGGTTGATCTTGAAAAACGATCATTGAAACTTGTCAGGTGAGAGCCGAGACCTTCTCTGAACCAGGGTGAGGTCTGGAGTGAGATTCTTTGTGGGTGAAGTTGGCACATTCACACCTGGTAATTATGTTGAACACATACCTGGCTGGCAGGTGTGGTATAAACAATCTGCACAAGCACGCACACTTGCACACCTACACAAGCACACCTGCACAAGCACGCACACATGCACAAGCACGCACACCTGCCGAATATCAGTGCTGATAATCGGCCAGCCCGATGATCAGTCGATCCCTGGTGTCAAGTAAGGATATGTTTTTGTTTTATTTTAATGTCCCTTCAAGAACAGAATGTTTCGACTCATCTCGCCAAGATGGCGGTCTGGGTATCATCGGATAATCCGTTATTCCTTTTGAATTCAGAAAGGAAAAAACTTTTTTTATTTTTTCGTTTTAAACCAAAAACGAGAAAACGGCCGTTTTCTCGTTTTTGGTTTCTGAATCAAAAAATGAAAAACGAACCCAAACCAAGCTGGTTCACATTCTATCACTTTTATGTTTGCTAATCATTTAGAATCGAGGTTTGAGCAGCTTGGGAATGTTTGTGAAGTGTTTTAGCCGTGTTTTGATTTTACAGCCCACAACTTTACTGTTTGGTTAACTTTCCTCTGTCACTGGGATCGTTTCCAGCAGCAACAGGCAGCTGATTTCAGAGGAAAAAGCCACTGAGCACTAGCTGCTCAGCAGCAAACAGCTGACAGACACTGTTAGAGACCAGCTGGTGAACATAGTGGAGCATTTAGCAGCTAAAGAGACAGATATTTCCTCAGGAGGGGGTGAAGACCAAAACCAGAGCTAAAAGAGAGAGAATATTGGACTTGCATCGAATGATAATGTTACTCTGTGTCTGCTGGGTGTGTAACTAGTAGGGCTGTCAAAGTTAACGTGATAACGCAAATTCATTTTAGGGCCACTAATTTCTTTAACGCAACTTGCAAAAGCTAGAGTGAAGATACTGGTATCATATGAAACTAGTAAGCCTGATGAAGCCATCGGTACCAACCATGTCATGCCAGCTGGTCATGAAGGAGGTTAAAGTCACAATGATGTCCAACTTGTAAGGATAATGTATTTGTGGGATGAGCAGCACAGCTGATTATGTGGGTAGCGCCCAAGAAAAATTTGCCAAAATGCTCTGCCAGTGGTAAACAGTGTATTCTCCTGTTAGTGTTGACTCTTGTTTTGAGTTGTTTGGTGGATTGGATGATTGAACTCTCTATTAGTAACAAGGAACAAACAAGACATATTGTCAATTTTACACTTTATTAATTTAATACACCGTCAGGAGCGTCAGGAGCCTCAGTAGTGGTGGAAGATTCATACGCAGCCACAACAGCCTGGCACCTCCTCCTCATGCTGGTCACAACCTGGTCACACGTTGCTGTGGGATGGCGTTCCATTCCTCAACCAGGATTCATTGCAGGTCAGCCAGCGTGGTTGTGTTGGTCTCTCTAACACATACAGCACGCCCAAGCTGATCCCACAAGTGTTGAATTGGGTTGAGGTCTGGACTCTTGGCAGGCCGTTCCATTCTCTCTACTCCCACATTGTGGAGGTAGTCTGTGATAACCCTGGCTCTGTGGGGGCGAGCGTTGTCATCTTGGAGGATGAAGTTAGGTCCCAGATTGTGGAGCTATGGGATCGCCACTGGCTGCAGAATCTCATCCCGATATCTCACTGCATTGAGATGGCCTTCAATGATGACAAGCCTTGTTTTGCCAGTGAGGGAGATGCCTCCCCACACCATGACACTGCCCCCACAAAAAGCTGTTACTCCATCGGTGCAACAATCAGCATAGCGTTCTCCACGTCGTCTCCATACTTTGACCCTGCCATCCAACTTTGGCAGAGAGAACCTGGACTCATCACTGAACATGACATTCCCCCACATGTTCAGGTTCCATTGTCTGTGTTGTCGACACCAGCGCCAACGGGCCTGACGGTGAAGGGCAGTCATTGCAGGCTTCCTGGTAGCCTTATGAGAACACACTGTTTACCATTGGCAGAGCATTTTGGAAAAATTTTCTTGGGCGCTACCCACATAATCAGCTGTGCTGCTCATCCCACAAATGCATGATCCTTACAAGTTGGACATCATTGTGAAGGTAGTAAACAGGCTTTCCAACGATGTAAAATACAATGCCAATTAGCATTGTAACAATAATAATAATTATCCACCAAACACAAGTTTCCAAACTTTTTTCCCCAGTTTATATGAAATATTTCTCTGGATGAGCTCTTTGTAGCCCTGTGGAACAGAAGCCCTGTTCATAACCTCAGTGTTGTTAATGACTTGGCTGTGCTCATACAGTGTGCAACCACTGGAACAGACCGCAGGCTAATTTACATGTTTGTTTAGGCTACTGACTGATGTGACACCCTGGAGTTAGAGCAGATAGGCATGTCCAAATGACTCATTAAGAAGTTAGGATGGTACAACCCAAATGGGTCATGGAAGAAAGAAGCGAAAACATTAGCTAAAGAAGTGAAGTTACTCAATATATCCACCAGATACTAATGGATGTTAGGGACGCACCTGAAATCATTTCTCAATATTTCACAACTGAGAGGAAACATTTGGCAAACATATGTGCGCCGAATTGACCAGATGTCCTTAATGTTTCATCAGATGTCTTCAAATGTACGGTTCTTCTGACCCAGAAACGTAAATTGCGGTGTTTCCTGATGGAGGTTCCCATTAGCTAACGTTAGCTAGTTAAACCATGAGTTAAACTCACAGATGCTAACTGTTGACCACCGTAAAGTTTAATAAACTTAGATAGACTTAGATAAACTTAGATAAATAAATGCAGGTGATACATGCCTTTATTTGTTGTGTTTCTGTGCCCTATTCTCTGTCTCCTCAGGTGCCGGCCTCCTCCCCTGTGCAGCTGCAGTCCATGGAAGCACACGGCTGCAGCTGATCAGTAATCAAGGCGGAGAGTTTAAAAGAGCAGGAGAATGGAGGAGAAGTTGCCCAGTGCCAATCTGCAGTATCTGAGACTGTGTGGTTTGTGGTTGATTATCGTGTGTGCTGGATTCCGCAGTGTATTTCATTGTGTTTAAGATTGTTTTTGTTTGCTGCCATTGTGAGCTAGTAGTTTTAAGTTGAGTACTTCATGTTTGTTTTTTCGCTGCATCTGTTGAGCAGTAGCTTTAAGTTGGGTGATTTCAGATTGGTTATTGCCTTATTTGGTTAATTGTCTAATTACATCACACTTTCTGTTAGAGAGTAGTTTTCCTTTGGTGTTTGTACATTTTTGTTATCATACTTTTTGTTAATAAATTGTATATTTTTTTCCCACAGAATCCTGTTGCCAGCATCTCTCATTCCGTTTACACAATTTATTTTTGTTACTCCCTCCATCCCCTGGACCTTAAACGGAGGGAAACGTAACAAATGGGGGCTCGTCCGGGATTTGAGAGTTGATTGGTTTACAGGTTGTTGTGTGGAGATTGTCTCCTGTGTCCACCGTGGTGAGCATTTTGTTTGTTGTCCATTATTGCCAGTGTTCAGTATAAATTATTTATTTTTTTTGTTGTTTTTTTACCTTTTATTTATTCAGGGGGAGGTTCACTGAGAGCAATGCTCTCTTTTTCAGGAACGCCCTGATCACATTCACACAGTTACGTCTGATCTGCTGGCCACTGAGCAGCTCCACTGGAGTGGTTGGGGTTAAGGGCCTTGCTCAAGCGCACCTCAGTGGTGGTAATGAGGGAGGGGCAAGCGCTGCTTTTTCACATTCCCCACCCAGATTTATCCTGCCGTTCCGGGGGATTGAACCGCCGACCTTCCGGTCTCAAGCTCGCTCACCTACCTGCCCAGGTAGGTGAGTGTCCAGCTAGGCTGTACCAGCTTTTCCATAGGGCACTCATTTATTATTTTGCCTTTATTATTTTCGGAGTAGTCCTGAGCGTGGATTTATGTAGGCTGAGTGTGGTTAGCCGTAGCAATAGCGGCGTCGCTAATTTAAGCTAATTGTGTTGTCCATGGTTAGTATGGCAGCCTTTGTGTTACAGGAGTTTGTCGAAAATCCTTCTCTGAGTGCGTTTGAGAAGTGTAAGAAGAGTGATTTGCGGGAGATGCTATTTATTACGACGTGTCTGTGACCGGTTCCCTTACAAAAGGGGAGCTAAAGGCTGTTCTTCTCAACAGTTTGTGTAGTTCGGGAGTTTTGAACTTACCGGCGCCTGTAAAGTCTCCTCCTAGTTTGGTGAGCGGCGCTACGGTAGCGTTGTCTTCGGGTGAGGGCCGTTCTACTGTCCCGGTGAGGGAAACGCCGGTAAGGCCGCAGCCGGTTAGTTGTGCTGTACTGAGCGGTGGGGCGGACGCCAAGCCACGCACGTCACCACAATTTGACCCGTTATTGTCTGTTGAGTCATCTCCTGGCTCTAGGCTTGAAGCGAGGCTAAAGGTTTGTTTAGCTCGTCTCCAGCTGGAGAAAGAGGAGAGAGAGAGAGAGCGAGTTTCAACTCCGGAGGGAGCTGGAGCTGAAAAAGTTGGAGGCAGAAATTGCTTTAAAGATGCGCCAGTTAGAGCTGCAGTCAGGTTTGTGCGCATATCTGCTGTCTCACACGTGCTGCATGATTCTGCCCCTGCATTTGACGAAAGTAGAAATATCTCACTTGTTCCTGAGTTCCTCCTGCAGGTAGCCCTATCCACCTCATTCTCAGGGGTGTTACTGTAGAAATGATTATGTCCGTAACTTCCGGTGAGGTAGCAGTAGTTGCAGTACGCTAGTTAGTCCCATAGGCTAACCATAGTGGCTAACCATAGCGGCTAACCATAGCAGCTAACCACAAACGGTGCTTCTTTTGAAAAGTAATTTACCTTCATTTTACAAAATCCTCCTTTATTTTTAACCGGTATTCAACTAACATTAAATTGACATTTTCTTAAATGTCCTTGCGGAGCTGTGGTACGGTGTTCCGTACAATTTACGCCCATCAGCGCCACGCCTGACGGCACTCCTCTGTTGTTAAGAGCCAGACAAGTTTGTGTGCTCATTCTCCAGAGGAGTATCCCAATATCATCATCCTGCAGAGCTACACTTTGACAGATGTCTTTTGGACCAAGAGTTTTTGAGAAAAGTGGTGAAAAGTAACGCCTCCGCCTGTGTAAGAAGATCATTAAGCTTAACGGTGTTCTGTACAGAGCGCAGAACATGATTTCAACGATGGTAATTTTAAAGCATTTTGTTCAACAAAGGGTAATATATTTAACAACGTGTGATAACAGAATAATCATTTCATACAGACTACAGTACTGTAGTCTGTATGAAATGATTATTCTACAGTACTGAAGTCTGTATGGTGCACGCTGTGGGTGCATGGTGCGCACCAAACAAACGGACTGAAATCTCACAGGAACAAACGGAGGAGGTCTCTGGCTCAGTCGGGAATGAAAGAGGGGGAACTGAGGATGACGCGCATATAAATGTTATGCACGATCTGGAAGTATTTATTCAGCGATCGGCGGAAAAATGTCATCTGTACAGAACATGGTTAGTGTACAGAATATAGATAGTGTACGTTAGTTGGGCTCTAAAGAGCAGCAGAGAAGAGACGTCGGGTCCTTTAAAGGACTGACAGCAGAGCCAGGAGAACATCAGCTATGATTTCATGTGTAGGGAGGACTCAGCATTATAGTGTTTAGGGTTTAATGACAGCCAGTTACTTTCACTATTTCCTGTACAGTTTAAAATGTAAGGCAGTTTATGGCACGGAGTGCAGGGCAGCATTAGACTAAAATAGTTTCAGTACGGTTATCTGTGTGTAGAAAAACTAAACCTTGTTACTGTGGAAGTACTAATCTGTCTCAGAGCTTTTCAGATTGTTCATCTCTTCACCGTCTGTAGCAGCGGAGTCAATAACGTAGCTAAATCTGCTAGTGTAGGTTATCTGAGGCCACTTCTTCAGGTCGTCCTCCGTCCCTCCATAGTAGACGGCAGAGCTATGATCACATTATCCTGTCTGAGCTGTAATAGCTGGTGTTCACACATGTTTTACTAGATTTATTATTACAATCGCTCTAGGAGAGACGATTAGCGTAGCGTTACCATGGAAATCGATTCAGTGACACAACACGCCAGAGGTTACAGACATAATTCATGCAAGGCATCATGGGGGCTAGGAATAAGGTGGATATCTGGTCTCTGTACTGTCTCCATGTGTAACGGGGGTCTCTTCTTCTGGTTACTTCCTCTATAAACAGTTCATGACGGCCCCGTTAACTTAGTATTTTACCGCTGATAGCGGTGGCAGCCAACAGTCTCTGCGTTGTGTTTGTTTGTAGACCAACGGCTGACAGTTAACGTTTCACTCGGGACACACATTCACCTGGGAGATACAAACCGGGTCTCTAGATTATATACTATACATAGACTATACATTAATATTTACAGATTAAAGTTTACACACACACACTCACCTGGGAGATAAAAGCCCGGTCTGACTTGTTCCCTCAGTGATGAGCTTTTATAGCTCTATTGTTACCATGGATACTGTAGTATTAAATTCTAAATATTAAATAACTGCATAAAAATATGAAAATAACGCAAATATGTACACCTAACGATTATCAAATAAAGGTAAAATTACTAGAAAAATTAATAGTAACAACAGTAACAATTTATTAAAACTGAAATTGTGTTTCTAATGTAACATGCAAGAGGCATGTTACATCTCACCCCCACTAAATGCAAGCATTACATAAAAATAATACATATCTGTATGTTATTTTTTTTCTTGCATCACGTGAAAATTCCTATTAAACAAATAAAAAAAAATAATAACTTTGTTTCATACATGAAACCTCAAGGAGACTCAGAATTAGTAAAAAGGTGTGAGTAACTCACTCATACAGATGTATTACTTGTCAAGATACTCTTAAACAAATAGAAGAGTAAGAGAAACTGGCCAGGTAACTCTACTCCACATTGATATAATGTGCCCGTATATACATTTCTATATCCTCAAATGCACCTAGTAAAACATACAGTATATTCAAACATTGAATTTGATTCAAAACCCTTTTTTTCAGGGATTACACATTTCTACTTTCACCTCATATTTTCATTGAAAGAAGGACTCAATAACCATGTTGAGGCCACTCATAAATCTATCAACTGCCTTCACCATGCGACCAGCTCTGGTTTGGAAGCCACTTGGTTCGACTTGGGCCTCAGAGCCTACAGGTTTTGGGCATGTTTGAGGGTCAACAGGTTCTGGTGTTATGGCTTTAAGAGCAGGAGAATCATTTTCTCTCTCAGCTTGGCTGGGCTCACAAGAGTTTGAGTTATTGGAGTCTCTGTTATCTCTCTCCTCACTCGGAATATTCTCATCTTCTTCCTCCACTTCAACTCCTCCATGTGGGTTTGGAACTGCTCTCGGTGTATCCATAGATGCCATGTCACCATTTTGCAAGATCCATTCCCTTGTGCAATATTCTACATCTCCTGGTTGCAGAATATTACTTGGTGGTACTTTGCCATCAGAAGATCCACCAGAGGACACAACATTCTCCACATCCTCTTGTTCCATATCCAGAGGCAGAAAGTTGGCAAGCATGATGAGATTTCTGTGAACCACTTTTTCCTCATCACCGCCGATTTTCTTTATGCGGTACACAGGGAGCTTGAGATCCTTCCAAATGACCTCATAGGGGTCAGATTCCAATCGGTCAGCTAGTTTCTTTTTCCCTCGTTCAGTCTTATTTGCCAGGAGTACGCAGTCGCCCACAGACAGAGGAGAACCTTTGACCTTTTTGTCAAACTGCTGTTTTTGAGGTGATTGCTGTCTCGTTGCGTGTTGTTAGGCTAGTCGTGGTATTTCCCCTCTCTTCGCACGCCGTGTGGTAGGCCCAGAAGCGTGATAGTCACTTTTTACAGTTTCATACATTATCTATTTGCAGTGCTGGTTGCAGTGTAGAGAAATAGTTCATAGTGTGCTCACGTGGTGGGTTTAAAGAGGTGTTACAATAGAATCTCCCCGCAGACAGTACCCTGCCTTAGTATTTGGCAATTTTTTGTATTCTTTTGGGGTTCTCAAGTAACACTCAAGTAATTGAGGCCTATTGCCTGTGGGTTTCTGCAGTAGCATTGCATTGGCCATTCTCAATACTGTGTTGGGTTACATATGCACACCAACTCAAGTGGAGCATGAGTTTGGATGGACTCAAGAGGGGCTCTGGCTTCAGGTTCTGGAGATTTGTTCATGACGTTCTGTTAAAACAAGACAGAAACCAAGGTTACAACTTGTCTTTCAAGTAAATTTAATAAAAAAGCATATATTAATAAGAAAAGCATCTGCAGATGGACTCACAAGCACAGCCACCTGAGTGGGCTGTGGCAAGTGAGCCCCGAACACAAGAGTAGTCAGTATTTATACATACTAATACAAAACACACAGATAAGTGCAAAGAAGAGAAAGATAGAAAGTGAATCATTACGTCAGCACAGAACAGACAACAGAAGAGAAAGATAGAAAGTGAATCATTATCATTACGTAAGAGAAAGATAGAAAGTGAATCCTTATCATTACGTCAGCACAGAACAGACAACAGAGCATCACAAGACATAACAAGTACTTCAGCCCTCTGTTGTTTACAGTCACAGAAGATAAAACTGTCGGGTCACTGTTTTAATGCTTATGGTGACAAGGTTGAACATGTGAGGCCCCGAGATTATCTAAAGGTACAGTGTTAACTTTGGCCTACTCCTCAGGGCTGTTGGAGTGTCAACTGCAGATATGAAAATTGCCATTACACGTTAAAAACTGTTAGCGAGTTACACGCTACCTTACACTTGTTGCGTAGCAACCAGAATAACTCAGCTGAGCAGTCGGATATCAGTCTCCGTTGATCCGTTGGAGTAGCAGCTCTCTCGGTTAACAGCTTCGCTGAAAGAGTCCCGGGATCACGGCAACCATCTTCTGGTTACTTCGTCTATAAACAGTTCATGACGGCCCCGTTAACTTAGTATTTTACCGCTGATAGCGGTGGCAGCCAACAGTCTATGCGTTGTGTTTGTTTGTAGACCAACGGCTGACAGTTAACGTTTCACTTCAACGAACCACAGACAGCTCCGATGTCCATTCAACATATATTTATTTTGCTTACAAGCACTTCGGGACACACATTCACCTGGGAAATACAAACCCGGTCTCTAGATCAAACACTATACATAGACTATACATTAATATTTACAGATTAATGTTTACACACACACACACACACACTCACCTGGGAGATACAAGCCCGGTCTGACTTGTTCCCCCAGTGATGAGCTTTTATAGCTCCATCGTTACCATGGATACCATAGTATTAAATTCTAAATATAAAATAATGTGCATAAAAATATGAAAATAACGCAAATATGTACACCTAACGATTATCAAATAAAGGTAAAATTACTAGAAAAATGTATAGTAACAAGAATAACAATTTATTAAAACTGAAATTGTGTATCTAATGTAACATGCAAGAGGCATATGTTACAGAAGCGTGGCTGACCTTGTTGTCTCTGCTAGCAGCTGTTGTGCTGTTAAATCCTGCGTTTTATAATGATACTACTGCTTTTTTAATGCATTAAAGTATGTAAACATGTTTAAGTAGAAACCTAAAATACAAGTATGAACCTGAAAATGAGAATGATAGGACCCCTTTAATTTTTCTCATAATGGGATGAAAATGCTGGTATTAAAGCGAGTCTATGTAACAGCAGCCACTGTGTGGCCACAAGTCCTAAAAATGACATAATTATCAGGTAAATCAGGTTTGTAGCAGGTTTCACTTCACATCGTCTTCTCTAGTGGCGTTCAGGTGATTTCTATAAGACCCAGCAGCTAGTATTTTTTCCGTACAGTAACTCCTGGTGCTCCTGTACCCAGTCCTCCCCCCGGCCCTCCTCAGTCTCCTCCACCTCAGCCCCTAGCTAAAAATCTACAGGCAAACGGGGCTCTCGCCCAAACATTAAGAAGTAGGGAGTCATGCCGGTTGACTGATGTACTGTGGAGTTGCATACATACAGACGTGGACAAAATTGTTGGTACCCTTCCGTTAAAGAAAGAAAAACCCACAATGGTCACTGAAATAACTTGAAACTGACAAAAGTAATAATAAATAAAAATTTACTGAAAATTAACTAATGAAAATCAGACATTGCTTGTGAATTATGGTTCAACAGAATCATTTTAAAAAACAAACTAATGAAACTGGCCTGGACAAAAATGATGGTACCCTTAACTTAATATTTTGTTGCACAACCTTTTGAGGCAATCACTGCAAACAAGCAATTTCTGTAACTCTCAATGAGACTTCTGCACCTGTCGACAGGTATTTTGGCCCACTCCTCGTGAGCAAACTGCTCCAGCTGTCTCAGGTTTGAAGGGTGCCTTCTCCAGACTGCATGTTTCAGCTCCTTCCACAGATGTTCAATAGGATTTAGATCAGGGCTCATAGAAGGCCACTTCAGAATAGTCCAATGTTTTGTTCTTAGCCATTCTTGGGTGTTTTTAGCTGTGTTTTGGGTCATTATCCTGTTGGAGGACCCATGACCTGCAACTGAGACCAAGCTTTCTGACACTGGGCAGCACATTTCGCTCCAGAATGCCTTGATAGTCTTGAGATTTCATTGCACCCTGCACAGATTAAAGACACCCTGTGCCAGATGCAACAAAGCAGCCCCATAACATAACCGAGCCTCCTCCATGTTTCACATTAGGTACAGTGTTCTTTTCTTTGGATGCTTCATTTTTGCGTCTGTGAACATAGAGCTGATGTGACTTGCCAAAAAGCTCCAGTTTTGTCTCATCTGTCCAAAGGACATTCTCCCAGAAGCTTTGTGGCTTGTCAATATGCATTTTGGAAAATTCCAGTCTCGCTTTTTTATGATTTGCGTCCTCCTTGGTCGTCTTCCATTAAGTCCACTTTGGCTCAAACAGCGACGGATGGTGCGATCTGACACTGATGTACCTTGACCTTGGAGTTCACCTCTAATCTCTTTGGAAGTTGTTCTGGGCTCTTTGGTTACCATTCGTATTATCCGTCTCTTCAATTTGTCATCAATTTTCCTCTTGCGGCCACGTCCAGGGAGGTTGGCTACAGTCCCACGGACCTTAAACTTCTGAATAATATGAGCAGCTGTAGTCACAGGAACATCAAGCTGCTTGGAGATGGTCTTATAGCCTTTACCTTTAACATGAAGGTCTATAATTTTCTTTCTGATCTCCTGAGACAACTCTCTCCTTAGCTTTCTGTGGTCCATGTTCAGTGTGGTACACACCATGATACCAAACAGCACAGTGACTACTTTTCACCCTTTAAATAGGCAGACTGACTGATTACAAGTTTGAAGATACCTGTGATGCTATTTACAGGACACACCTTAGTTTAATATGTCCCTATGGTCAAATTATTTTCAATCTTTTCTAGGGGTACCATCATTTTTGTCCAGGCCAGTTTCATTAGTTTGTTTTTTCAGGTTACCTGAGGAAGATGCCGTGGCCAGTGTGCGCAGCAAATCATGCAGTGTACGATTAAACTGCTCACACTGACCATTGCCCTGAGGATAGTGTGGAGTAGTACGACTCTTCCTAATCTTGTAGACCTTACATTACTGTCGGATCAAGTTACTCTAAAATTTCTCCCCTGGTCTAAGTGGATGCGGTCGGGGGGGGGAGGGGGGTGCAAACAAATGAAACCAGTGCTTCACCAAAACCTCTGCTACTGTACTGGCCCGCTGATCCTTGGCGGGAACGGCCTGGGTGAATTAAGAAAACACATCTGTTAGAACAAGCATATTTTCTCTTCCATTTGAAGCTGGTTCTCAAACAATGACGTCTATAGCCAGGACGTCATGTGGACGAGAAGCCTGCAGGCTGCCTATAAAAGGTTGAACGTTTGGATGTACAGCTTTAGCCGAAACACATCTACCACACTGCTGACACCATTTCTCTATATCTCGATACATGTTGGGCCAGTAGCAGCGGGAATACACTAGTTGGTTATCAGGCAACTGAGTGGTCACATCTTTATGCAGACACTGTGGCAGTACAATCTGATAAGTCTTCTTACCACCCTCAGGGGAACTGAACCTGCGGTATAGTATCTTCTCTTCCTCCCTCAGGCGCCCCCATTGGCGAGCAAGCTCTTTGGTGCCTTGACTGAATTTCTCCCTCTCCTTTAAATTGGGTGGCCTGGCTTATCTCCAACAGGCCTTCCCGGGGGTCTTACCCTTTTTTGTACCTGGACTCAGTTGTGCCACCACCTGGTGCAAAGGAGCAGCCATCTTTGCAAATCGTGCTATGAAGCGCCTATAATAACTGGCAAACCCTAGAAAAGATGGAAGCTCGGCCAGGTTAGTGGGGGTCCTCCACTCTCGCACCACCACTACCTTGTCTGGGTCTATTGCAACTCCATCAGCCGATACTACATGGCCCAGATACAGACGTAGGCAAAATTGTTGGTACCTTTCCGTTAAAGAAAGAAAAACTCACAATAGTCACTGAAATAACTTGAAACTGACAAAAGTAATAATAAATACAAATTTACTGAAAATTAACTAATGAAAATCAGACATTGTTTTTGAATTGTGGTTCAACAGAATCATTTTAAAAAACAAACTAATGAAACTGGCCTGGACAAAAAATGATGGTACCCCTAGAAAAGATGTAAAATAGTTTGACCATAGGGACATGTTAAACTAAGGTGTGTCCTGTAAATAGCATCACAGGTATCTTCAAACTTGTAATCAGTCAGTCTGCCTATTTAAAGGGTGAAAAGTAGTCACTGTGTTGTTTGGTATCATGGTGTGTACCACACTGAACATGGACCACAGAAAGCTAAGGAGAGAGTTGTCTCAGGAGATCAGAAAGAACATTATAGACCTTCATGTTAAAGGTAAAGGCTATAAGACCATCTCCAAGCAGCTTGATGTTCCTGTGACTACAGCTGCACATATTATTCAGAAGTTTAAGGTCCGTGGGACTGTAGCCAACCTCCCTGGACGTGGCCGCAAGAGGAAAATTGATGACAAATTGAAGAGACGGATAATACGAATGGTAAGCAAAGAGCCCAGAACAACTTCCAAAGAGATTAGAGGTGAACTCCAAGGTCAAGGTACATCAGTGTCAGATCGCACCATCCGTCACTGTTTGAGCCAAAGTGGACTTAATGGAAGACAACCGAGGAGGACACCAAATCATAAAAAAGCGAGACTGGAATTTTCCAAAATGCATATTGACAAGCCACAAAGCTTCTGGGAGAATGTCCTTTGGACAGATGAGACAAAACTGGAGCTTTTTGGCAAGTCACATCAGCTCTATGTTCACAGACGCAAAAATGAAGCATCCAAAGAAAAGAACACTGTACCTAATGTGAAACATGGAGGAGGCTCGGTTATGTTATGGGGCTGCTTTGTTGCAGCTGGCACAGGGTGTCTTGAATCTGTGCAGGGTGCAATGAAATCTCAAGACTATCAAGGCATTCTGGAGCGAAATGTGCTGCCCAGTGTCAGAAAGCTTGGTCTCAGTCGCAGGTCATGGGTCCTCCAACAGGATAATGACCCAAAACACATCTAAAAACACCCAAGAATGGCTAAGAACAAAACATTGGACTATTCTGAAGTGGCCTTTTATGAGCCCTGATCTAAATCCTATTGAACATCTGTGGAAGGAGCTGAAACATGCAGTCTGGAGAAGGCACCCTTCAAACCTGAGACAGCTGGAGCAGTTTGATCACGAGGAGTGGGCCAACATACCTGTCGACAGGTGCAGAAGTCTCATTGAGAGTTACAGAAATCACTTGATTGCAGTGATTGCCTCAAAAGGTTGTGCAACAAAATATTAAGTTAAGGGTACCATCATTTTTGTCTAGGCCAGTTTCATTAGTTTGTTTTTTTAAATGATTCTGTTGAACCATAATTCAAAAACAATATCTGATTTTCATTAGTTCATTTTCAGTGAATTTTTATTTATTATTACTTTTGTCAGTTTCAAGTTATTTCAGTGACCATTGTTGGTTTTTCTTTCTTTAACGGAAGGGTACCAACAATTTTGCCTACGTCTGTATTTCACCTGTCTCTGAAAGAAATGACACTTCGAACCTTTGACCTTGAGTACCTGCTTCTGTCGCCGAGAGAAAACGTCCTCCAGCCTCTCCACATGCTACTGAATAGAGGAAGAGAACACAATCACATCATTGAGGTACAGTAAGAGAGATTGATAACGGCAGTAGAGAACAATTTAGCTCCTACAAGTCCATCCAGCGACTCCCTAATCCTCGGCAGAGGGAAACATCTTTCCTAGTTTTAGCATTCTAACTTAGATGCCATTAGAACTAGTATACCTAAATACTTCAGACCTGTTTGATATTGATAAACAGAAACACATTTCAGTTTGAATCATGTTGATATCACTTTGGCCCTGTTCACACCTGGTATTAACATGCGTCCTCAGTGATCACAAGTTGCCAGCTCTAAGTACAGGTGTGAACACACTCAGGACGCATTGAGATCAGATCTTTCAGACCACATTCAGAGGTGGTCTGGGCCACATATGACCACATTCTTTTAGCAGTGTGTAGTGAATGCGTCCTGGGCCACATTAAGGACCGCCTACTCATCTGGTCTCATCAGAGACTCCGATTCCCTCACCACATTCCAGTCCCGCCTCAAAACACATCTTTTCTCATCTGCTTACCCGTAGCCCCCTCCTTCCCCCTACCCATCAGTCCATGTGTATGTATGTGATTGTTCCTGTGTATGTCGCTTTTTTTTTTGTCGTTCGTCTCCTGTCTGTCTGTCTCACACCGTTTTCCCCCTGACTATGTTAAAGCGTCTTTGAGATTAATATAAAGCGCTATATAAATCCAATATATTATTATTATTATTATCTGATGTCCAGCTGGGATCCACGGGATCACCACGCCCCTCAGTTGAATAAACAGGCAGACACGGGCGCTTGTCGCTATGGAAACGGCCTCTGTGCTCTACTGTATGTAGACTTGGCACGCAAAGTGTATTATTATCATACTGTCGGAGATGTGTCAGTGTTTTTGTTCCGCTGCTTTGCGCGGAGCTGACACCCAACCGCCCGACCGACCGCCCGCCTGTTCTCTCTCCTCCCCGGCTCTCTGGAGCGCTGCACCCCGCTGTTGTCTGGCGAAAACAGCGGTGCCGGCACCGGCGGCGTTTAGGTCCCCGGGCACCGCCGGTACAATAACCTTTTATTTTGATGTTAAGACAATGTACCAGAATTCACGAATATGTAGGATATTACTACTGACATTCATGTAATATTACGTCCCAACGGCTGCTGTATTAGCCGTGTGTTTACTATGTGTTTATTTGCATATAGAGCGGGGAAGTGAGACCGGATCACACGTGGTCACTGGAGACGCATGCGGAGACGCATTCTAATGCCAGGTGTGAACAGACGTACTTAAAGCTGTCCACTTGTGATTGGATCACTGAGGACGCATGTTAATACCAGGTGTGAACAGGGCCTTTGTTTTGCTCTGATATTCTGGGTGCTTTGTAATCAGATTACTTTAGTTTGGCTGGTTTCATGGTTTTGTTCACCAGCACCGACGGTGCACATGACGCATTCGGTCTCCTGCCGCTCGATATAACTGTCGTCATATATGCTCAATTTAGCTAGTTTGTTTTTAGCATCACTTGACGATGTGGACTGACTCAAATGTTCCTCCATGCTCACCAGCTAGCTAGCTGGCTAATAAGCTAAGCTAAGCAGCAGCAGGAACAGTTCGTTGCTCCCTGAGTGAAGTGACTGATTCATGACAGATTGACGTGATGTGTCACATTCATATCATAGTTTCTATTGGCCCAAAGCTAACGTGGGCGGGAGTAACGGACTCAATATGCTTGTTGTTTTAATGATACCGCACAATTTTATGATTTATAGCAAATTATTTTGCGGACCCCCTGACAGATGGACCCCACTTTGAGAATCACTGATATTGGCTAATCAACCTTTAACCTTTTCTAGGACATGATTGGTTCACGTTTTAGGGTGCGTCACCATCCGTCATGGCGCCCTCCTGAAGAGCCACTGCCTTGAGGCACAATATAGAGGCGTTCTTTGATGACCTCACTAGTTGGAGACGTTACTGTCATTCTGTCACTTTAAAGACGCCTCAAGTAAAAACCGGCTCAACTCTCCCCACTCGATGGAACCAGAAACCTTCTGGCCACAAGCTTGTTTCTCTACCCTCTGGACACATCCGTTACTGTATGACAAGTCTTCATATTTGAATTATTCCAAACATCACTTCACTAAAGACACGATTAGTTTGTCATGTACCACGGTGAGACATGGTTATTTCTTCTCTCTCCATCTGGAAGATTGCCATATACTGAAAATTAATCACATATTAAATAACTTTTTCAACAGCAACCATGAGTCAAGTTCAGTTTGGGTTGTCACTCATGGCGGAACACTTCACAAAAACATGAATCCTGACAAAACAGGCAGCTTGTTAGTTAATTTACATCAGCGGAGATATGAAAAGGAAAACGCTTACTGATAAGACCCCATCAGGTATGTTACAGTGCTTTTCACAAATGAAAAATGGGGTTTTATCTGCAGAGGCTTTGGGTGAACTGGCCCTTTAAACAGGATTCTTCCTACAGAGCTAGTAAAAGACTACCAGTGATGTCAAAGAGCGTAGCAACGGTTAGTACACGTGTCATTAAAACACACCTGAAAAGAAATCAGCATTGATACAAAAACTTTATTCTCACAATATCAAAATTGACAGACCTACAGAGGTTTGTAGATTAAAAGGAATTAAGAGAGAAAACAATGGTGAATATAGTGACTCCTGTTGGACAGTCATTACACTTCTGGTATTTAGTTGTGATGGTGCTGAGCAGCAACAGCACTGGGGATGTTAAATAGTGACGCACATGACGGTTAAACAGAAACATAAGAGCAAAAACAGGGTGAGGGAATACGTCATCTTGCATTTAATCCTGGCAGCAACAATTATACAAAAATCAAAAACAAAGAATTTATGCATTGAAGGAATTCCTTAAAGGGATATTTTGCAGATTTGCTGGTGGAAGATCTGCAAAGTTTCCCTTTAAATGACACATCTGTTAAACTTCCTACATCTGCATATTTAAAAAAAAAAAAAAAAAAAAGATCTAACTCCTTCCAGATATTTCTAAAACTAAACGACAATGTTCATCATGGAAAATACTACAAGAGTGGTGAAGTAAGTGAGGGAGGGAGAGTGTCGTATCTACAGAGAGAGAAAGAAAGTAAATGATGAGGAGAAGTGACAACAGTCATGGGCCCAGTGTCCACCATGTCCCTACACCGTTCACACAGCGACTGCTCCGTCAGCCTCGGGCAGCACGCCACAAATCCAGCTCCTCAAGCTGCGTTTGGCAGGTTTTCTGTCTAACTGCTCTGAGTCCAGACCGACAGGATGGTGTGAAATGGGACCGGAGATCTCGACACATCGCGGCTGTCTGCTCAAACACTTCACAGGAAATAGTCGGCTACTGGCTTCTTGGAGGGGATGCCTCTGGTCTCTTGAGGCGCTGCCTCGAATATGATGAACTCCCGCTGTAGATGCTCATCCAGCTCCAAGATGGCCGCCACGTTGCCACATCTGATTGTCCAGACAGAGGATTGGTTAGGACCATCACACATTCACAGATTTATGTACGCATTTACTGATTTGTCTACATATTTACAGATTTGTCTACGCATTTATAGATTTGTCTACTCGTTTACAGATATATGTACCCATTTACAGATTTATGTACACAATTTGGAGATTTTACATGTGTGATTACGCACACACACATTCTGAAAACAAATTTGCAGATTCTGTACACATTCACAAATCTCAGTATGCATTTAGAGATTATTTTACACATTTACAAATCTAATTACACACACAGATTGAGATAATTACACATTTCTCCACACATTTGCGAATAGTTTCGCTACAATAATGGCCCCATAACTCACACTCTCAACCACCATTGGCTCGAGTTATTCCTGAAAGGACCCACGCTACTCTTTAAACACCATGTTTCCATCAAACATTGTTATGTGAATTATCTAATAAGAGAAGAGCTGTCAAACACACTGCTGCAGCCATAGGGAGATTCTCCACTATAAATACAGAGATCCGTTAGCAGCACCTCTTGGTCATCATCTTGCTTCAAAACACATATGGTCTAATATGAGCTTAAAACAGAAGAACCTGTCCAACAGCTCTTTGTTTCCACGTTATTTACCCAGCTGATGGGAACACACCTCATTCACTTTCTATTTGTTGCCACATTTGTAACATTGGCTTGATTGTGGAATCTGGCGATTATACAGAATGATTGCGGTCAGCTCAAATGATCGCAATCCGGCAATTATGTAATAATTGCGCCGGCTCAAAACCCAATCGCGTGCATTAAAGAGACTGAGGGCCGGGCCACACAGGGAACGTCAGCAGCGTCGCAGAATCTCTTGCTTTTTATTTCAGCGTCCATTTTAACAGGTTAGAGCAGCCATACTGCCCGTGAGCAGCGCAGACAGACAATAAGAGTGATCTTTTGGCTGTATACTGACATCATACCAGCTACATTACTACAGTTTACATGTCTTTATCTGCAGAATATGTCACAGGCATGAAAAAAAGTTAATGTTCATTTTTAACTCAACACTTCCTGTTTCTGCTTCAAAATAAAAGCCCTCCAGCGTTTTTTCCTGAGAACAGAATTCCTTCGTTTATTAACACAAGGCTTTTATACTGAAATATTTGCAGTGACTTGCACGGCTCCATGAATGAATGAATGGAGTACTGGCTTTTAATTGTGGATTATTACTATTATTTACAAATTACCACATGCTTCTTAACTTCTAAAATAAATATAAATTACATTTATAATGAAATGGCCATTATGAAAGACAAACTACGTAGAAAGAGCTGGCGGCAGCAGCAGCAGCAGCAGCAGCAGCAGCAGCAGCAGCAGTTTATCGAGGTAGCCGACACGCGCTGCTCCCACGGCCTGTGTCACCCGGGCCATGAGACACAAAGTTATGCTTCGGGTTGTGTATTACGTGCTGCTTTCACTTTACAAAGTAATCTACCAGGACTTCTTGCTCGCCTTGCAGCAAAATGAGCCTGGTTCAACTTTTTTGCCGGTTGACCCTGCGTTGGCACACCCATTGTACAGATGGACTGGCTTCATTGAATAGAATGAGAGAGTTGTGTTTTCACCCAGGGCTACTGTTGGTCTGGACGCGACCTTAGACCTCAAGAACAGAACACACGGCACATTTCAAAGTAGTGAAAACTCACTAAAGATCGCTGCTAACTGACACTGACCATACTATGATCCATCTTTGGAGCAGTGTTTGTAACGAGGTATTGACATTATGTCCATTAACGGGGACTATTTGAGTTTTACTGCGTCTACATACCTGTAGCAGTAGTTGGGTGCTGACCACACAGTGAGCACCGTCTCATTGAAGTGCCACTTGTAGCCTTCCATGACCAGCTGGTGTGCTCGACAGATCATGTGGATGTCGTTGGCGGCGTTGAACTGGGCCACCACGTCGCTCCCAAACAAGTAGCCAGCACCTCTGGGACTCACCCCCCAGCCAGTGGTGTCTGAGGGAGAGAAGATCAGTCAGGTGAAGATCTTCCTTGAACATTCATACACATGTGGGTTAATATTCAGTGTTTAAAAGTCAGAACAAGATGCCTGTATACCTTCAGGGTCTGACCACAGGAGGTCACACATAGGCCCATCATGGGGAACTTCCTGTTTTCTGTCAATGGTCCGGATCTGGTCCAGTGTCTGGATGGATGGAGACAAGCCACCATGCACACAGAAGATCTGAAGGACAAAGAGAGGAGTGTATCAACCCAACTGATGGACATTATATGATGGCGAACAACAACACCTCCACGAAAACATTCAAGTCTCCGTGTATTGACTGTATGAATTTTCATTGTCATCAAAGTTGAAGGAAATACTGGACAACGTATCTCACCTTGCCATCAATGATAGCGGAGAGGGACAGGTAGTCGAATATCTCAGTGCAGTATCTCCACACTGTGACTGAGCCGTACTTGCGGAGACACTCGTCGTAGAAACCGTAGACCTGGGTGATCTGCCGGGACTCGTGGTTTCCCCGAATCAAAGTTATTCTGTCTGGATAACGCACCTGAGGAGCACAGCAGAAGCCAAGAGATGAGGACAAGAGGGTTTCAGAAGCCTTCATAAAGCCCTCATAATTTCATAAATGTTCTCAAATCCTTAAGAGATGAGGAAAAAAAAAATACACTGAACTACACTCAAGAAAATATAATTTACAGGCAACACACACATGGCTGGGACGATCCACCTATCTCCTGATCCGATACCATCACGATACTTGAGTACTCATTCAATATGTATTGTGATTTTTTAGTATCGGGATTGGATATTCTGATTTATTCTGATTGTTGTTAACTTTTTTAACTCTAGACCATGAAGGGAAAAAGTTGGATCATACACTTCTAGGGACTTTTACTTTGGAAAATCTCTAAATGAATCCAGTAAAATGTTTGATTTTCATCATGTATGTAGTCAGAGATGTCCTGAAGTCAAATATATCAGTTTCATTGTCAGGAATTATTTATTACATTTTATCCAGCAACCCAAAAATCTAAGAATAAAGACATTTCCCTCACAGATTAGTGGTATTGTCTTTTTAAATTATAAGGACATGTAATGTTTTATACTTCTGGTGAATATCAATCTTATTTCCATAGATGTATTTTGTATATACAGTTCCCTTTGTTAACATCTCATTTTGAAAAGCGGACGTAGTCCCACGTGTCTACTTCCTCTAACTTCTCCAAGGTGGTCTCTAGCTCTCCCGTCAGCTCCGTTCTCTTTATCCATCCATGGTCAGCTCCATCGGGGCCGTTTCAATGCAGAGAACATAAATGTCAGTATGTGGGTGTTGTACAGTCGTAGCGTCGGCCCATTTGACCACGGAGACGAGAGCGACGGACGGCTCCACCGCCACATTACCGCCATACCGTAACGTTTCCTGTCCATGACAGAGTTAGCATGCAGCTTTAGCTCTGCTCTGTCTAGCTCTGCTTTTCCTGTAATATGTGAAACCCAAAGTGTTTCCATCCTTTACTGGATGTGTAGTGTTTACCACGCTGGATTTAACATGTGAGGGTGCAGGTCGTATCCACAATGACCTTCCAACGTTTTACACTTTTTTGTTTCGGCTCGCTGAGGTTTGTTTTGGTTGATGGATACGGAACAGATATGACGTCACGTTACTCAGACTACCACAATAAAAGCGGTAACTTCCGTCTACCTCCACATAGACTCAGATGAAGCAGATATGTCGATTCTGGCATTAAAAAATTGCAATACATAGGTGGATAGATTTTTTCCCCCACCCCTAACACATAGCTGCTTCTCCTGTTATGTGGCAAATAACAACTGGGAGAATTGCAGTGCAGGTAAACAAATCTGATCTCTTCCTCAAACACTTCCATCTCTGAAAAATAATAATAATGTGTACCTTAAGAGCTAGCAGAAGAAGGAACGTCTCCACACTGTAGAAGCCTCTGTCCACAAAGTCACCCATGAAGAGATAATTTGTCTCTGGGACATCGCCACCAACCTGTCATGTGGAAGGAATAAAAGAAAGTAGTTTAACAGTCTGGTATGTTGAACACATTGATGCCACCACGATTTTCAGTGGAGTGCTGATCCCCAATATAGACAAATAAGCCAAACAACAGACTCCACGGAACATTTAGAGCATGTCCTGCAAGCTCCACAGTGCTACAAAATGCATTTACACCTCACTTCAAACTGTCCTGTCAGACGTGGGCACTCATTAGAAAAACTTCCAAACTGAAAAAAACAAAATCCCCCTCTTCCACTTAGTACAATATCTTCTCCAAACTGGAGGCGTTCCAACCGTCATCTACTGCAGGTAAGACACCGACTATGGATAAGTACCTCATACAACCCCCCTTCAAAACACCCAAACTATCCCATTAAGACCTGTATGCATGTATTCTAGGACATTGCTGATACTGAAGTTATATCATCTGCAGTGAAGTAAGGACGATATTTTAAACACACATCAGGATTGTTTGTGATCAGCATGATAGTATCATGATAATCAAGGGATTAATTACTCTTTAGGACTGATGTTTAGGACTGATGTTCAGCATTGCATATTCAGCATATTGCACTTGGATAATGTTCAATGTGTGCAACTCTGTCCAGCACCAGCTGCCAACTTTAAAATACAACACACTGAGGCTACATCCACACTGATACGTTTTCATTTTTAATGGCATTTTAAAACAAAAATGATCTCCGTCCAATCAAGCATTTTAGCGCCCTTTCAGAATGAATCTCCGTCCATGCTACCACGCCTGAAAACGCAGCGGGGTGCCGTGCCGCGGCGCTGTAGCTCACCTGGTAGAGCGGGCGCCCCATGTATCAAGGCTGAGTCCTTACCGCAGCGGCCCGGGGTTCGAATCCGACCTGTGCTCCTTTGCTGCATGTCATCCCCTCTCTCTCCCATTCATTACTAACACTCTCTCACCATCAATAAAGACATTAAAAAGCCCAAAAAAGAATCTTTAAAAAAACAGGAAGCAGCGTTGGACACGGGAATTGATGTAAAGCACTTGAATAACAGCTTCCCTCCTCCCCGTGTAGGCAGTAGTATCATTATAAAATGAAGAATTAACAGCACAACAGGGTCAAGACAACAAGGTCAGCCACGCTTGGAACTTGTTATCCATGTTGGAATGAAAGGTGGTCAAGGCTGATGTTTGTTTTCTTCCAGAAAAGGTTCACTTGATTGGGCGTGACGAATCAGGGAAGGACATGTCATGAATGATGAGACCCAATCAGGAAGCCAACGTGGGCGTCTGCCTCATCGTTTTCAGAGGTCACTGTTTCTGTCCGTCGAGACTAAAACATGACTCCAGAGTTTAAAACTACAACCAGGTCAGCTGCGTTATCAAACGTCTCAGTTTTAAGGGCTCGAAAACACTGGAATACTGTGAACGCCAGGCATAAATGTAGCAAAGTTAGGTGTTTTAAAACTAAAACGTATTAGGTCGGATGTAGCCTGACGATTTAAAATGTGACGACTAAGTCTGTAGTGAGCAGTGTGTAACAAGAAACAGAAACTTACTCTAAACAGCTCCTTCAAGTCATAGAACTGACCATGTATATCACCACACACCTATGAGAACAAAAACAATATTACCACATTTAATCAACTTTTAATTACACTCTAAGCAAACAAGAGACAACAGAAAATATTACTCACTGTGACAGGAGAGTCTACTCTCTGGACATTGCTTTCTTCAACCAGAATCTCTCTGAAAATACACACACAGCAACATGACTTAACTTCCTGTTTGTAAGCATTTTCATTTAAAAAAACTAACAAATCCTAGAAACTGTGATTCTATTAAACTAGAGAGAGAGAGAGAGAGAGAGAGAGAGACAGACAGACAGAGAGCTGGAGCAGTTACACACTAATTCTAAGCCGAGTTAAAAGATACTTTTTTTATGTGGATTTTGGTGAAAACAAAATAATAATAAAAAGATTTGTTAAATGTTTTGTATTCTTTTGTGAAATGTAATTGGCACATCATAAAGTCACAGTTTGACACAGATTGACATCCGTGTCTTCACGTGTGTTGTATCTCCGCTCAAGATCAGTACATGGTAAATACTGTAGCCAATTAATATGTAGTATGCCATTAGGACGGGGCTTAATTATTTGCTTTGTGCGATGCATGGACGTATCTAGCAGGAGTCAAAAGTTCTGATGAAACACACACACATACATATACACACATAGTGTGTGTCTGTATCATAGGCCATGTTGATGGGTTACCTGGCTTTGGCACATAGTGCCTTGACTTCATTTTCTTTAATGAGCTCACAGCGTCTGAGCTGCTCTATCTGTCGGTCCAGGTCACTGATGTCCCCCATAGTGACACACATAGGGAGAGCTGCTCACACACACACTCCTCTGGTCACACACCGGGGTCACGAACACAACCGGCTCTTTCTTCCCGGTTTGTAGAGAGCGGAGCGGGCTCCTTAACGCTATGAGGATGTTCACAATGAGGAACTGTGATGGAGAGAAAACAGTGTCAACAATTCAACAAGGAATATGAATAAAAAGTAAAACAATGTAATCATCATTGAGGTTAAACTAGTCAGCTAACTGCTGTTACCTGACTGATAATGTATTGCGAACAAGAGGAGAGAGTCGCATTACATTACTGCTTTATTGACACAGAACACAGATGATCACTGCACCACAGAACACTGACGTTGTTCGTCCAGGAATGTGAGGCCTATGGGCGTAGCGAACTAGGAAGATAACCGTTAGCACGCTAGCTTAGATCACTGCTAACGACGTCAGCCAACAACTGATCCGTTGAGAACTCAGACAACCATTTGGTTTGAGAATGTGTGCCGAAGGTTAACACACATGTCTACCAACTGGTACCGAATAACTCAGAACATGCTTAGTGCGCTACTGACATGAACAAACCCATTTAGCTTAGCTGGCTAACTGTTAGCTGTCGGGGCACCGGGCGGCGTCAACACCGTTAGACAGAGCCAGAGACAGAGACAGAGACAGAGACAGAGACAGAGACAGAGACAGAGACACAGCTGCTCGGCCAGTCCCGGGAGCAGGCTAACATTAGCGGCGTCAACACTGTAAGAGACAGAGACAGATACAGAGACACAGCTGCTCGACTAATCCGGGGAGCAGGCTAACACTAGCTAAAGCTAGTTAGCGTTAGCCAGCTTTAGCTAACACTAGCTAACGTTAGCTAAAGCTAGTTAGCGTTAGCGTTAGCCAGCTTTAGCTAACACTAGCTAACGTTAGCTAAAGCTAGTTAGCGTTAGCTAGCTTTAGCGTTAGCCAGCTTTAGCTAACACTAGCTAACGTTAGCTAACGTTAGCTAAAGCTAGCAACACATATTGATCAAAGTGATTGACAGAACGCCGCTAGTTGGACGGAACGTGAGTACCGTTGAGAGTAAATACCGTAAAGTGAGTGAGAGCAGGAACATGGATCTCATGGATGTGATCTCTCCACCGCATCCACCGGCTCCTCTGCTTCCCCCGGTAGGTTCAGTCTCTGCCGGTTCACTCCTGCTGCCGTCACCGTGCTCATGAACACGACCCACTTCATTCTCACTTCCGGTTTATGGAACGCGCATTGCTCCCCCCCCACCACCCCCACCAGGCTACAGCCTCCTGCCCTTCTTAGTTTCTAGATTTATCAATAATATAAACATAAAAAAAAGATGTAATTTTAAGAATCTTGTTTCAAGGAAATTGACCTTTTTGTTGTGGAAAAAAATATCACAAGCAAATTATTATTCAAAGCAGAGTATTAACCCTAACCCTTTATATGTAAACCGATCATCTTTAAATGTTATTCATAGCTGCACAACCACATAACTCATAAAATGCAGCTCAACCATTAGTGTCATTACACGTAAACTTCAGCTGAAAAGATTAGTCTATAGAAAATTATCAGAAATTTAGATTATTGTCATTTTTCAAGTAAAAATACCCAATAAATCCCTGTGAGGATCTACTGTGATAGTAAACTGAATATTTGGGGCTGTAATGTGAAGAAGTCACGTTGGGTTTTAGGAAACTATAAACCATTTTCTGACATTTTAAGGACCAAACGATGAGTTGATTAATTGAGAAAATAATCAGCAGATTAATTATTGATGAAAATAGTCCTACTGATAACAGGGATCTGTTTGAATGAAACCTTTGATATGCAGATATGTGACTCACTGACAGGTGGTCCTACATGATCAACAATACTGAGACTCATGGGTAATAATCACAGTACAATCACAGTGACCTATCGGATAACTTTATATTGAAGACCACATCTTTGAATTGCACTTCAAAATGTATTCACATTTTGATTTAAACTATTTCCTGTCCAATTTTGAAGCCTCGATTTGCCGCTTTAAAACCTGGAGAGATCTGATCAACAAAGCGCAGGCTTAAAACACAATCAGTAGATATGATGATTCAACAGTAGCAGCATAATACAACATGTAGGTTGTTATAATGTCAGTAGGAATGTGCACATCAGCATGTGTTCGAGACATGTTTAAGAGAAAACAGGATGTGTATATGGACAAAGTACATTATTATTATAATAATTACAGATATTTGTGAAATCACATTTAAACCAAGTTAACTTTCAGAAAACTGAGATTTTGGAGAAAAAACAGAACTTGAGCAAAAACGTGCACAACAAAATGTTCTGGTGATGTTAACAATGTTGACAGGCATACCCGAAAAAAAAATCTTCCCATTACATCCAACATCAATCAAATAAATCAAATGTTCTGAAAAAATACATTTAAAAAATCTGGAATCTGTGGCTGTGATAGGACTGTAATAATCTAATCTAATCTAATGAAATGATTAGGTTCTGCTCCAGGTTTCTTCCCAGTAATCGGGGAGTTTTTCCTGGCCACAGTGCGCTTGGTGGATCCTGTTGGGTCTCTAAACTATGGTGTACGGTCATAGACCTGCTCTATATATAAAGCGTCTTGAGATAACTTCTGTTGTGATTTGACGCTATACAAAAATAAATTGATTTGATTTGATTTGATTAGACTGCCTATCTGCCTGCGTGCACTCTGCCCGTCTTGCACCAGTCGCTAGCTTCACAGCTGTGAGTAACAGTAGCCATGTTCATTGTTTATGTTCATAATGATCATTTTGGAGGGAGGCCTGAAGCGACGGATTGTCAGTGTTGCTGACTATCTCGCTAGATTTAGCGACTTTTGGAGCTAGCGCTGCTAATATTGATAATAATGAATTTAATTAATATAGTACACATTAAAATACAGCGGAATCTCAAGGTGCTTGACATAAAGTGTAGAACAATCATAAACAAGGTTGAAGACAATCATGCGATTAAAAGCATAAAAATAAGAAATATTCCAAGCTAGCTACTTTCATTGGAGAAGAGTTGACAACACTGAGCCAGGTTTTTCTGTTGGATCATTTTAAATGGAGCGTACTCTTGCTAGTTTGTAATGTTACCACTTGCCCTCGCCATCTCTCTCTCTCTTTTAAAAGAGGAAGGGAAGCAGACAGAAGAGCCTAACTTTACTTTTAATATTATCAAACAGAGAGAAATGCTCTCCCCTCGTCCTAAATCAATACTAGAGTACTTCCTTGTTTATGAGTGAAGTGGTACACGAGTTGAAGCAGCGGCGCTGTGTGTGTGTGTGTGTGTGTGTTTCATCAGTCAGCGACGGTCATCCCTGGAAACTCCACCGCGAAAGTTCCTGTACTTTAAGAAAGTAATACCCGGGCGCCTGGGTTTGCTCAGTTGGTACAGCGGGCGCCCATTTAACAAGGCTTGGTCCTGACCGCGGCGGCCCGGGTTCGAATCCGGCCTGTGGCCCTTTCCGCATCCACTCTCTCTCTCCCCCCTTTCCAAGACTCTATCCACTGTCCTCTCAATAAAAATGTAAAATGCCCCCAAAAAAATAACTTTAAAAAAAAAAAGAAAGTAATACCCCCCGACCACCAGGGGCCTTTTGTAGGGGTAAAAATGTAAATGTAAAATGTCCCCAGAACTTAATTTAGACCCTGGTCCCCGTGGTGGAAATGCAAAGAATTCCTCAAAAGGTTTTAGTCCCTGTGGTGGAAACGCAAAGAGTTCCTCAAAAAGTTCTTAGTTCCTGCGGTGGAAACGCAGAGTTCCACAAAAGGTTCTTAGTTCCTGCGGTGGAAATGCAAAGAGTTCCTCAAAAGGGTCTTAGTTCCTGCGGTGGAAACGGGGCGATAGTTGCACTAAGTCATTTTGTATAAAGCCAGCTCTAAATGGCAGTGAGGGGTTAACACTTCATTATCATAAATACTAATTAGTGAGGTCAGTAAAACTAGACTGTTGTTATCTTAAGCTCAACTCTTGTGTAGTCTGTTGTTTGGTCAGTCCACTAACAGGAGCTCTTCACACTATATGACAAAGATTCTGTAGGTGTTATCTTTGAAAATGAGATGCTCTACTCTGTCCCGTCACTCAGAAACAGTTCAAGTAAATTGTAAATGTAATTTAAACAAATTCTGATGATGTGATGTTATGTATCTTCATTTTGCCAAACTAAGACTGTTGCAGATGTAAACTGGACATTTCCTGTCTTGCTTGGCTGTTTCATATTAAATGCTTTTCACTACTGAACCACAGGAAGGACTTTCTTGTTAAGCAGCAACAGGAAACGCATTGCTATTTGTCACCCAGGTTAGTGCACAACTCGTATTGGTCTCCACAACAAGCTTTGGACATTTTCTGCACTTTTATGACAGCATAATCAGTTTTTCTCAGCAGGCAACAGACTCTTAGTGCAGTCGGTCTCCAAACACATTATTAGGTTCAGTAAGCTGGGGAAAAGATAGTTGTTAGTGAGCGAGTCCACCTCTCTGATTAGGAATCTGCGTTGAATACAGTGTGAGGAGTCAATATTGTTACGTAGGAGTAAAGTCTCCTTTGGTCAGAGTGTCTTTAACTCATTTCAGATTTAAAATAAGATCCCTCAAATAGAAAGCACCCATGTCTTGCTTATTGGTGGTGCTGGTCAGTGTGTGGGCTGAGGTCACAGGGAACAGAAGTATCTGTGGACGGGGAAGGCAGAGAGTCCAGCCACAGCTATGCCCAAACTGTCTCCTACACTGGCAGCAGCCATGGAGAACTCCCTCTCTCTGTCCTCAGTCTGGGGGAGGAAAGACATCAGTCAGTCAGGATGGAGAGAACACACACACACACACACACACACACACACACACACACACACACACACACACACACACACACACACACACACACACACACACACACACACACAAACACACAAACACACACAAACACACACACACACACACACACACACACACACAAACAAACACACAAACCGTTCAACTGTTCAATTGCTTGTTAACACCAATAGCTAATCAGCCAATCACATGACAGTAACTCAATGCATTTAGGCATCTAGACGTGGTGAAGACGACTTGCTGAAGTTCAAGCCGAGCATCAGAATGGGGAAGAAAGGGGATTTAAGTGACATTGAACGTGGCATGGTTGAAGCTGGTCTGAGTATTTAAAAAAACTGCTGATCTACTGGGATTTTCACGCACAACCATCTCTAGGGTTTACAGAGAATGGTCCGAACAAGAGAAAATATCCAGTGAGCGGCAGTTGTGTGGACGGAAATGCCTTGTTGATGTCAGAGGTCAGAGGAGAATGGGTAGAGTGGTTGGAGATGATAGAAAGACAACAGTAACTCAAATAACCACTCGGTATTCTGCATACCTTGGTTGTAACATCTCTGAACGCACAACACGTCCAACCTTGAAGCAGATGGGCTACAGCAGCAGAAGACCACCCGGTACTAGCACCAGCCACTTTATTAGGTACACCTTGTACCTAATAAAGTGGCCGGTGAGTGTATATATATAATAATAATAATAACTTTATTTGTATAGAGTGCTGCAGGAATGAGTCCTCGAACCCAGAAATGAGTCAACATTTCATCACTTCCTGTTCCCTTCGTCTGGGAGTCAGTGTGTTTTTAGTTAGCTGTCTGAAATCAGGTCTGTGGTTAACACCAGTTGAAGAGATTTCAACGTTTTGTTCTACGATATAAAATACGTCAGTAAATATCCCACTGGTGAATTTTGAAGCTTTTATGTGTCTTAAAGGGACTGTTTGTAACTTCTTATATGTATAAATCGTTGTGGGTCGGTGTCCCATGCTCGCTCGAGTGTAGCTACGCTGTTCAGACTCAGACTCCAACACAAACTACAGTGAAGCACCAAAACCTCTTGGTTGTATCTAGTGAAGCCCGTCTGTTAAACAGTGTTGGCCGCGGTCGGAGGACGCGGGGGAGACCGTAGCTTTGGTCTCCAGGGCCGGAGTCTCTGCTGTACTCTGCTCGCTTTCACTCACACACCGCGCTCGCTCTCACTCTTTCGCTCCACCTCTCACGTGCATGCGCGCACACTCCACACAGCAGAAGAGTTAGTTTAGCTCTGAGAATATCTAGTGGACGTTTGTGCAGAAATAAATGCTGCAGCTCCTCCAGACCAACAGAGGTTTCCCGTGTCTTGTGAAGTGACGGGGCTCCGCAGCGAGAAACGTTATCGTCTCCGACCAAAACTCCAGTGTCTCCCCTGTTCCCTCCGGCCGCGGTCGGGAGGCTGAAGCAGGAAAAGCCAACACTAGGATCAGCATTGATTCATGGAGAGACCTTCGTCTGGTCAGCTAACATTACTGCCAAGCAGCTGAAATATAGAGTGATATTGTGCTTTTAGCTGACGTTTGTCTCCTCACTGTTTTGAGCGATGCTTGTTCATGTCTATATAGAGCGAGCACAAGCGCGAGCAACAGGACGCTGACTTTTGTTTACTTAACGGCCACAGATGTCGCTGTTAACAAGACATTTCTGATTCTTACAAACAGTCCCTTTAAAAAAGACGGTTGCTAACGAGTGTCTAAATGAGACGATCAAAGGTCATCACGCCAAACACTAGTCCGCCTTTACCTGAGTGGTGGTGATGCAAAGTCATGTGACTGTGGTGGAATTCGTGCCGTGTTTTTTTGCGCCTTCAAATTCATTGTTGTCAATGTAGACGCACGGAAAGCGCACTCCAACGCCAGAGTGCGACGGCTGCACTCCGAGATAAAAACAGTTCAACTTTTGGAACGCTGCAGCAAGCACCGCATGTCATGTGACTAGGACCAACCAACATCTGTTCTTTCTCCAGTAAATATGTGGAGGACAAAGACTATCCAGAGCGTTCCATCTGTCCCACGGACCGTTTTAATGAGCGATGACGTCACAACATCCAGAGGAAAGGTCAGACTGACTCCGACACATGGAGCAGTAAAGTTACTGTGAGGAGCTGACTCTGCTGGATATCCATTTATCTTTGTTTTAGTCACTGAGACTTCCTGCTAAATTATCACAACTTCATCTTCATCTTCATCATCATCATCGTCATCACAGCACGCAGGTTTTGGTTGCTTAGTAACGGCAGGCGTGACAGGAGAGCAACCTCCCGAGCACCTTGGATAACGGCCAGCATTTTCCACGCGTTTAAGAGGTCATGTGAACGACCTCTTATAGCCTAACGTTAGATTTTTACATCTGCCCATTTCATTCACGCTTCATAAATCATAACGTGATGTTCATTAGTGGAGATTATCTTACTGAACAAAACGTGTCAGTATCATAAACGTTTGTTTGCAACAGAGATTATTTTCTGCAATAATTCAAAACCCAATGGAACAATCCCATTGGCAGTTAGTGGAGGGAACCAGGGAGATGATCACTTCCTGATGGACTACATAAATACACCATCCTTACAGCACTGGATAGCACCTTTCATACATAAAATGCAGCTCACAGTGCTTTACAGTATGGCATTAAAAATAAAACTATAGAGAAAAAAATAGTAGAAAAAGATACAAATGTACTACATGAACTAAATGGCTGCCTGAATAAGCAGGTCTTCAGTTGATTGTTAAACATGTCAACGGAGCAGCAGCATCAGAGGACATACGGGCTCTTGTTGGTTAATAAGGAGTTAAAAAGTTAGAAATGTAAGAAGGTGCTGTATGTAAGAGTTCTGTATGTGAGCCAGTGCAGGCTAGCTAAAGCAGGAGTAATGTGCTCTTGTCTCCTCGTCTCCTCGTCTAGCTGAACTTCTCCTAGCAGCTGTTTCAGTAGGCCAGTGAAGAGGGCATCACAATAGTCCAACCTGCTAGTAATGAATCAATTCCTCAGCATCCCATATTCTCTACATTCACTGGCCTTTTTAAAACACAACACAACATCTGTGTCCGATCCCTTTCACTTTACTGTAGTTTGAATGATGTTAAGATCACATGAGTGATTCAGCACCTCCTGAGGCTTTTAATGTGAAACTTATGCAGGAAGTATTGACAGTCACTGTAGCTTGAACACGAGAAAAAAAACAGCTATGTAGAATCAGTTGGAAAAAGTGGCACGTTTGACTTGGTTTGACTTAGTGAAACATGGATACCCCGAATAACAAACCTCCTTGCTGATGAAGTAGAAGGTGTTGACATACGCAACTCCACCCAACAGACCCTCGTAGAGGACGAAAGCGAACACCAGCCAGGCGCTGGGCAGGAACTGGTAACGCACCGCCAAAAGCAGCAGCACGGCGTTCACCACCTGTGGACGGCAGAGAGGGGAGATGGAGAACAGAGTGTTGGTAATCAACGCTGTGATACCAAACAGCGGTCAGCGGTTGAACCTTCACCACAGTGTGACACCTTATGGCTAGCAGTCTGAAGTGACCACTCTTTGTAGCTCATCTTTGTGATACCGATTGGTCTATTTCAGGTGTATCTGTACTGCTCTCTGTGGGTTATCACTTGCATTGGGTCACATTATCACATTGGGTTTTCCAATGGCTGGCTACTGTTTCCCACTGGCTGGCTGCTGTTTCCCACTGGCTGGCTACTGTTTCCCCCTAGCTGGCTACTGTTTCCCACTGGCTGGTTACTGTTTCCTCCTAGCTGGCTACTCCATATCCTTGTGGAAAGCCGTCATCAGGGGCTGAAACAAATAAAATCCAGGGTACAGAGAGAACAAGAAAATGAAAGGATCAGAGAGACTAAGAAAGGTGTGAGGAAGCAGCAGGTGTGAAGGTGAAGCTGAATGTACAGAGGTGAGGAGCAAGGCAAACTAGCATATAAAACCCAGTATCATATGAAAGTAGACGACCTGGAGTCGGGTTGGATGAGGGGCCCAATTTGGACAGTCTGTCCCCCTACCCATAATTCCTAAGGACTGGCCTGCTGGGGACAGCCATGGATGTATTAAAAGAACTATCCAGCGGATGGATCCAGCAGATGGATCAAGCGGATGGATCCAGCGTTGGAGGCGGGGCCCCGTTCATTCCAATGAGAGTTGCTCATTGGAGCATGAAGCCTAAATGGCTCGACTTCCGTCTGGAAAAGTACCTCTGGATTCAGCTGTTAGTGCGTTTTACAACTTTAAAAACTAAATGATTTAAATAAGGGCTACTAGAGTGTTCATACTGGGAAATTGATTCACCTCAAAAAAATTATCCTATGAGTTACAGATATCTCTTTCCCAATGGAAGTCTGTGGGAAAAAGTATTTTTGGGCCCAATGCATCACATGACTGACACGGAAGTTGCAGTACCGCCGTTTGTCTACTACGAAAGTCCGGATCAACGACCAGCGCACTTCCTGGAGGCTTGGGGACAGCCCCAGGGTTACGTATTTCTACCCACATAGTTGTTGTATGTGGATTGAAAACGCAATTACATTAGCTCCTCCATGTGGTCACAATGCATCCCTGACCACCGCCGGAGGTGGTTTGGCCGATAGGATCACAATCCGTCCACAATGCATTCTGGGAACATTTAAACGTGTACTTTCATGTGGTCCAGCACTGTACGACTGATATCCGATCACCCATAACACAGTCTAATGCCAGGTGTGAATGGGGTCTCTGATAAGGGCTTGGGTAGTACAGCTGCTGAGGAGGACAGACGTGTGTGGTTAGTTTCATCCAGAACATCCTTTTCTGGGGGGCGCTGTCGAGCGATGAGCGGATAGGACGCAGCCACCTGTAGCTCCAGCAGATTTACGTTTAAAATTCCATTTTTTACCAAAACCACTCGAAAATAATTCAGGAAGGTCATCAAGAATATAATCGAAGCCTCTGGGGAAGGTAAGAGAGGAAGAAATCTGTGTGAAAATGCCGAAAAAGGCCAACACAAAGCTGGACCCGAGCGAGGAAACAGGCCCGAATGAAGCCTCGGGCTCAACTAGAGGGGATAACGCCGGAGGGGTCGCCCGGACGGCGGGTAACAGCGACGTGCTGGGGGCCATAGCAGCGCTACACGCAGAACTGTTCCTTATCAAGTCGGAGATTTGTAAGAAGATTGAAACCGAGATCTCAGAGGTTACGACTACATTGAGAGGGGAAATAGCACAACTGAAGGCCGAAAATGACGCGGCGATAACAGCGCTGAAGGCCAGGATGGACGCGCAAAACCAAACTCTGAAAGAGTTAGCAGACTCGGCTAGCGGCTCCTCGGACACGCTGCAGGACTTGGAGGACAAGGTCAAGAAACTTTCTGGGCAAGTTGAAACTCTCAGAAAAATGCCTAGACTTGGAGGGGTGCTCGAAAAGACAGAACTTGAGAGTGGTCGGATTAAAAGAAGGGAAAGAAACTGGGAAGAAGACCAGGGAGTTTGTGGCTCAGATGCTAGCGGAGGTGCTAAACCTAGCAGAAACACCGGAGATAGACCGAGCCCACAGGGCCCTGAGGAGACGTCCTGGAGACAACGAGCCACCACGGCAGCTGATCGCGAGGGTACATTACTGTCATGTTTATGAAGACATAATGCAGAAAGTGATGTCCATCAAGGATTTAACATTTCAAGGACAACGGATCCGAATCTTCAGAGATTTCCCACCTGAAGTAGTTAAACGCCGAGCTGCGTTCACTCCAGCCAGGAGGATGCTACGCGACAAACCTGGAGTCAGATTTGGACTTTTGTACCCAGCCAAGCTACGAGTGTCCCATAACGGATCAGAGAGGTTTTTCACCGACCCGGAGGAGGCTTGTCGTTATGTGGAGCGCCATTTCCAGATAATGAGGGCCCTCCACTTTGAACTTCAGAGACTTACTGAGAGGACTTTCCGTTTAGGATCTCCAAAGAGAGACTGAGATTGAGGACTCCAACAGGAGCCTCTTACAGGTGAACGTCAGGGTGGCTTTTGCAGAATGTTATTCTTGTTATATTGAAGGTTAAAGTGCACATTCTGCCACTGTTTACATTCGTTCTAAAGTGCCACAGCCCATTTTGTTCAAAGTGTTTAAGTCTAAGTTTACTGATGTAGTTCCGCTACTGATCCGTTGTATACAGTTGGGCTTACATTAAGCAGACAATTGATTAACAACTGCTGCTATTTTTCTTCCAGTATTTTGTTAGTGGGTGCTATTGGATAGAGCACGTTTTCTATGTTTACATTCTGAGCCTGAGGGGAACTGGCCAAGACAAATGTTACCTAATTATGACGGAAATACTTAAAGAGGAGGTCAAGTTAAACATACTCTCTCTAAAATCCTTACTCACCCTTTTTTTTGCAGTTGAGCCAGACCTATCCCCTTGAATAATAAATAATATACCTTATGTTAATTCTAGAATTTTTGGTTTTGGGTTCACTATATAACTGTGGGGCTACACCGGAAGGTCAGTATGGTAGTGATTAAGAATTGGTTGTTAGGTAGTTGGTGCGGAGTTTGGACTTCTGGGAGAGAGGGCTGGTCCCGCTCCCAGAGGTCTAAATGTGGGTGCACCAAGGGGAAGGTGAGTGTTTTTGTGTTTTTGTTGTTTTGTTTAAGGGTAGGAAGGGGGGCGGGGTGGGGAGCAGTGCTACATAGGCTGTATCATTTAACGACAAATGGCAATGCGTCAGAATCATTACAGGAGAATGATATTTCCTTATGGTTGCACCGATAGATAAGGACGGAGATATAGGAACGGGAGGAAATTTAACTTTTTGCACATGGAATGTGAATGGAATAAATGAACCAGTAAAAAGGGGCAAGGTACTGTCGCACCTGAGAGAGTTACGGGCCGATGTGATTTTCTTACAAGAGACGCATTTGAAAAATGAAGATCATGGTAGAATTAAGGCTGGATGGATAAGTCAAGTATACCATTCCAAGTTTTCAGCCAAGGCTAGGGGGGTGGCTATCCTAATTCGCAAAAATGTTCCATTCTTACATCAGTCTACAATTGCAGATAAAGAGGGAAGATATATTTTGGTTACGGGTGAGATTCAGTCCACACCAATTACATTGCTGAACATATATGGGCCAAATTGGGACGATCCTGAATTTTTTAGGAAAGTCTTTAGTTTGATACCGGACATTTCTACCACAAATTTGCTGATTGGGGGGGATTATAATCTAGTCCTGGACACTTATTTGGACAGATCATCTACGCGAAGAATGACATCATCTAACGCTTCTAATTTTCTGAATTCATATATTAAAAATACAAACTTACTGGATGTGTGGAGAATTTTAAATGCAACAGGTAGAGAATACTCATTTCATTCTCAAGTTCACAATGTATACACCAGAATAGACTACTTCTTGTTGGATGCCAAACTCCTGCCTGGAGTTCAGAATGCGAAATACCACGACATTGTCATTTCTGACCACTGTCCCGTCTCTCTCTCATTGAGGCTGCTCGAGGCTGAAAAGACCTATAGATCCTGGAGGTTTGATCCCCAACTGCTTACGAGAAAACGCTTTTGTGAGTACTTAGAGACTCAGATGAAGTTGTTTTTTGAGACGAATGATAAAGATGATATTTCACCGACTTTGTTGTGGGAAACTTTTAAAGCATATACAAGAGGATGTGTCATTTCCTTTCAATCCTCACAAAAAAAGCGCGACCGTTTTGAAAGATCACAGTTGGAGGACCAAATACGAAAATTAGACGCAGAAAACGCTGCCCAACCGTCCACTGAGGCGCATAATAAAATTTCAGCCCTCAAATACAAGCTCAATCAATTACTCTCTGAAAAAATCTCAAGAGCTTTCATATTTACTAAACAGACATTTTTTGAATTTGGCGATAAACCGCACAAGTTGCTGGCAAGGCAGCTACGGGAAAGTGATAGGACCATTCATAAGATAAAATCGGATTCTGGAACTCATATTACCTCACATAGTGACATAAACAGTACCTTTCGGCAATTCTATGAAAAGTTGTACACCTCCCAAGCCCAGGCACCACCCGAGGTTATGGACCATTTTTTACAGGCATGTGATTTGCCCACATTATCACCGAGGGATCAAAATTCCTTGGAGACAGAAATTACATGTGAGGAAATAAAGAAGACGATCAAGTCTTTAAAAAGTGGTAAAAGCCCAGGACCAGATGGGTTTTGCAATGAGTTTTATAAAAAGTTTGATAATATGCTAGCCCCATACCTGTTGAGGATGTACAGAAAGGCGTTTGAGGTTGGCACACTACCACCAACACTAAATGAAGCTACTATAACAGTTATTCCAAAGAAAGGGAAAGATTTAGAGCAGGTAGGTTCATATAGGCCAGTGTCACTATTAAACACAGACCAAAAAATCTTGGCCAAATCCTTAGCTAACAGACTCGGTCCTTATATGGCTAAATTGATACACCCGGATCAGACAGGGTTCATTCTGAAAAGACATTCGTTTAATAACTTCAGACGCCTTTTTAATATTATGTACTCTCCCAGACATCCTAAGGAAGATTTGTTCATCTTGAGCTTAGATGCGGAAAAGGCCTTTGACTGTGTGGAATGGCCCTACCTATATGCAGTACTAGAAAAATACGAATTTGGCACAAAATTTATTGCATGGGTTAAGATATTGTATAACAATCCCAGTGCTAGAATCCTTACTAACCGGACAGTTTCAGATGCATTCAACCTTTGTAGGGGCACTAGGCAGGGTTGTGCTCTGAGTCCCTTGCTGTTTGCTCTAGCATTGGAGCCTCTTGCAGAAACAATCAGGGCTCACACTGAGATTTTTGGTTATAACACGGAATATACTTCAAATAAAATTTCGCTGTATGCGGACGATGTTTTGATGTACATAACAAGGCCACTAACTTCTATTCCTATCATATTGGAGACGATTGACTTATTTAGCTCCTTTTCGGGATATAAGATAAATTGGAGCAAGAGCGAACTGATGCCGGTGCGGTGTAAAGACCCAAGTATGCTCGAACAGATTCCATTTAAACTGGCTTTGGAAAAATTTACATATTTGGGGGTAGAGATCACGAAGAAATATAACTCCCTATTTGAAGCTAATTTTATGACTATGTTAGACAAGTTTAAAACCAAATTAGAGTTTTGGAAAACCCTTCCAATTTCTCTGATAGGTAGAGTGAATGCAATTAAAATGATCTGTCTCCCTCAACTGTTATACCTCTTTCAAAACATACCTATATATCTTACTAAGAGCTTTTTTAAAAAACTCGACTCCATAATTCTACCATTTATCTGGAATTATAAATCCCATAGAATTAGGAAAGACCACCTGTGCAAGCCTAAGGGGGATGGGGGACTGGCTCTACCAGATTTCAGGCTATATTATTGGGCAACAAACATTCGATGTGTTTCCTATTGGCTGGATGAAACGATTGTTCTCGACAGCTGGCTGGATATGGAGCGAGAGGACTGTCTACCCAGCTCACTTGGTGCTATTGTAATGTCTCCCATTCGTCTCAAAAAAGCATGTTATAATTACAATCCGATTATTCATAGCACTACTCAAATTTGGAAACAAATAACCAAACATTTTAAACTTAGAGCTCTATCCTTTACACTTCCGATATCGGCAAACCCGTCTTTTACCCCTTCAACCCTAGATGGAGCCTTTGATCAATGGAAAGAGTCAGGACTGAGTAGTGTTGGGGACTTGTACATTCGGGGTACGTTTGCTTCCTTTCAGCAGCTTCAGGAGAGGTATGGGCTGTCAAAAACAGATTTTTTCAGATATCTCCAGATTAGACACTTTGTGAAAACTCATCTTCACAATTTTGAGGTTGCAACACCTGATAAACTAGACCAGTGTCTGAGAGACTGTATAGTAGATAACCATCCAGTTTCATTTGTATACAATACATTGCAAGACCTTCAACAAGTAGATGTGAGCTCTATAAAAAAGGGCTGGGAAAAAGACCTCGGGATAGAAATAACGGAGAACATTTGGGACAAGATCTTGAAGTATGTTCACATCTGTTCTTTGAATGCCAGACACTGTTTGATACAGTTTAAGATTCTGCACAGGCTACATTACTCTAAAGTAAAGCTACATAAAATCTTTCCAGAAACGTCACCAAGATGTGAGAAGTGTGCCCAAGCAGATGCAGATTTACTTCATAGCTATGCACTATGCCCTAAAATACAGGACTTTTGGGTTGCAATATTTTCATTCTTTTCTAAGATTTTTAAAGTCCAATTAAAACCTGATCCACTTTTGGTTATACTAGGAGCTTCCGAAAGCTCTAAAATCCTACAGAACACACAATATCATCTCCTGTCCTATGGTCTCCTTTGTGCAAAGAAACTGATTCTCTTGTTCTGGAAAGGGACAGATGTGCCAACATTTAAATCCTGGATAACAACACTGACTGATACCCTCCACCTAGAAAGGATCCGATACACCCTTAAAGACAGACTGGAGGTATTTGAAAGGATTTGGAGACCGATGATCTCCTTTATAGGAGGGACAGACAATTAAGACGCAATAGACACAGTCTTTAGTACCCGAGGTAGCACTGCTCAGGGATGGGAGGGTTCGGGAGGGGGGGTGGGTTATACCGGTTTATGTATATACTGTATGTCGCCAATGTCTCCCTGATTTGTTTGCCTTAGGGTGCTGTCTGTGTTTGTTTTGTTTTTTTGTTTTGTTTTCCTATCATTACGTATGTTTTTTGTATTTGCTTGTCTCCATTTTGTTTGCCCTTAGTTCCTAGTTTTGTCTGTTTTTGTTATGTATAAAAAATGAGGCATGATAAACACCCCACAAAGTTTGTATCACTGACATGCACATGCTTCTTAATAAAAATATTTGAAACAGAACATCCTTTTCTGCTGCTTTGTACTTTATACTCTATTTCTGACCTGTAGCCAAGAGAGAGCCCACAGTCTCCTGATCTTCACACAGCACAGGGAGGACCGAGACACCAACACACCAACCTGGTACAGCGTCTGGTACCTGCAAACACACACACATTAATAAGTTAAGTGAAGTCTACGTCCTTGGTCATACCTTCAGAATAATCCTCCAGTGAGGTTAACTGACCAGCGATACTGCTCTGCATGGGACAGGAAAAACTGGGGGAAATACAGCAGCTCCATCTGGAAAAGGAAACGTCTCCATTATTCTGGGCTCAACATCGTCACAAAATGTGCTCTATTTTTAAATGTCCTCCGAATACCTTCACACAGCCTACGTACACCATAAGGAACAACATGCAGTTAGATGGTTGTGATGCCAGAGGGCACCAGAGAACTTACCAAGCCCTGGTTGATGAAGTACTCAGCAAAGTAGACCAGTCCCAGGGGAAACACGAACCTCAGCAGGCCCTGCTCACAAAGATCAAGAGCAGTTATAGTGGAAGCAGACAAATAGTCCAGTTTGAAGTAAGGTGAAGAGCAGGGCCGCAGCCACTAGCCAGGGTTTAGAGATCAGTGAGGTCCAGAAGGTTTTTAATGGCTGATGTTAAGCAGGGGGTCTGGAGGTCCTACCCAGGACATTTTGAAATGTCTTTATTAGGAAAACACTAAATGCAGGCGCCAGTTGACAATTAAATACATGAATTTAAAATAGAATGGAATATAAAGCAGTAAGGCTCTTCTGCATTCTCCTGTAGATCAACTGTTTTCATTCCTATAGTCTGCTGTGCGTGAGGTTCTGGTAGTGTCCCCTTCAGACCGTCTGACAGACTCTGGTCTCTGGATGAGACACAGTTTAGGGAAGCGGCGGCTCAGAGCGCACCGCAGCTGATGAAATGATCATCATCGGTTATCAAAGATAACATCAAATAGCATTAAAGAACAGAGTTTTCAATAAGATCTTCTAATGCTGTGCAGTACGCATATATATATAATGGCTGCAGTGAACAGGAGGGTGCTGTCAGACGCCCTGGAGACAGCTGTCCTTCAGAGAGACAGAAAGACTTAGCCAGTTCCGGACCTCGGTGACCTCATAGCTGGCTACAACCATGGTGAAGAGTGCACTTACTTTGATGACATGAAGTTTGTCTGTGAAGGTGAGCGGTCCGCTGGTCTGGTCCTCTGTTACATTAAGGAGGGGGGGCGGGGGGACAAGACCTGAGTACTTATTCAACAACATACAGCACTACTTACAATTCATTCCCATCACCGTTGTGGGTGCAGTGGGAAAATAAATCAGCATCGGCAGCCTTTAATCTGCCTGGGTGTCAGGGGGGGGGGGTTGCTTCAACGGAGAAACAGCTTAGTCACAGATGTTCAGACACCACAGGTTCACTCCACCATCCATACCATGAATTAAATCACAAAGGTAAAATCACATTCTGTCTCCTCAAGAGAAGGGAACCAGCACTTCATCTAGACCAGGGGTCATCAACCTGCAGCTCTTTACCCCCTCTCCTGTGGCTCCCTGTGGATTTTTAAAAATGGAAATGAATAACTGTTTTGTGTTTACATTTTCATTTTTAATAGGGCCAGCGAAGGCCCTATTGAAACTATAGTGTTTCTTCTTATTATTATTATTCATAAAATGAATCGCCTTTTTGAGGGCCTCAACTCGCTCAAAAAGTTGTTAAACTTGGCACACTTATCAGACGCGGTAAAATTTTTTATATTTTAAAGTTCTCGGGCTTGGGTGTTGCAAAATAGCTCGCTAGCGCCCCCTAGAAAATTGAAAAAATGTAGCCCCTCGCTCCGGTTTCACCTACAAGTATGAAATTTGTCACAAACAGATGTAACATGTGGCGACGCAGAGAAAAGCCTCTTTGAGGTATGCCCAAAACTCATGAGGAAGTCAGCAAATTTGAATTTGATATGCGATTTTCGCCCATTTTTAGCGTTTTATAGGCCGTGTACTTTAACAAACTCCTCCTACAGATTTAATCAGATCGACTTGAAATTTGGTCAGGACCATCTTAAGACCTTCAGGATGAAAATTTATTCAAACTGTGAGTTTTCACTGAACGACCTGACCGTGGCGTGGCGGCCATTTTGAGCCATTCGCCATGAAACAGGAAGTTGTTGTAACTCCACTCAGAACCGCTGTCAGGCGGGGGCAAAGGGTACAGCTGTCCCCGGGCCCAAGACCAGGGGCTGGGACCCATGCAAAGGTCTATGGTTGACTCTTAAATGGGATCAAGAACAACACTTTACTTACTGACCTATATCACTGACAGTACAAGTTAAATATATTTACATGGTTTCATTAAAACACCTTTCAACAATCTCATACCCCCACCCCCCCACTGTTATTGTGAAAATGGTTCGGTCAAAACTGGACCCGTTGAGGGGTGCGCACCACACAGAGGAAATGCGCCAGGAGAGGTCCTTCCACACCGGCGAGCGTCCAACCGACCCCACCCGTGGAGAAATGTAAAACTATTATCAGTTCATTATGAAACTGTGGCGGCCGTAATTAACGGGAAACACTGGAGCCTGATCCATGTCCCTCCGCTGATCGATGAGAGATGACATTACCTCCTGAGGGTCGGACTTATACACGGATTCATAAATATGAATATGATGTAATGGCACTTCCTGTTGTAGGCCCCTATATGATAAAGTATGATGATAGTGAAGATGACAAAAGTTGAGTTAATTTACTACATTCACATGATTTGAGTCAAGTGATTCACATGTTTTGTTATTTAAGAGTTCTTTTTGCCATAGGTTTATTTGATCAATAGTTTAATTTAAAATCAATACACGGGCTGGATAAGACCTGGGACCCTTAAAGTAACCCTGTTTATTTCCATTGAATAAGAGATAATTTATACATTAACCATCATTGTGGCATGTCTTGATAAATAATAATAAATAAGGTCTATGATTCTAAATTAGAAAAGTTCTGATCTGTCAGGAATAGACGTGGTTTTAAATATTAATAACTATTACAGACTGTGGGCTAAAAAACACTAGGAGCCTGATTCTCCTTTACAATAATTCACTAGTTACATGTTTACAATCAGACAGGCAAACTCATTAAAATACACACTAATTGAGATCAGTGTATATGAGGGAATAGTAGCGTTACAATGTACCACAGGTCACCAAATTTGGGCTTTTATAAAAAAAAAAAAATTCTCCTGGGGTGCATGCCCCTGGACCCACCTACCTGGCTACTGTTTCACCCTGGCTGGCTACTCCATATCCTTGTGGAGAGCCCTGATCGGGGGCTCAACAAAATAAAAGCCAGGGTACAGAGAGAACAAGAAAATGAAAGGATCAGAAAGGCAATGACCACATTTCTGGAGAAGCAGCAGGCAAAGCTGCACATACAAAGATGAGGAGCTTGGCAGACTAGCAAATAAAACCCGCTGGCGGGCTCATTTTTTAAAGTTGGAGTGAATATGAATATTGCCTAATATATAATCTAATAATATCATGAAACTGGGCGACCTGGAGTCGAGGTGGATGAGGGGCCCAATTTGGAAATGATGTGCCCATAATTCCTAATGCCTGGCCTGACTCCACTGTACGAAGTCCGAAATTTCTCAGGCATGCTAAGGGTCCAGTCCTGAGGACATTTACATGTCAATATAGACTCATAACCCTGCCCAAGACATTAGCCACGCCCCCTTTCATAACTCATGAACCGTTTGTCATAGAGTCTTGTGGCAGGCGTCATTGTGCTAATCAGAGTTCCGGTTTTATAATGCCTGGCCGCGTCAAACTGCGTCCCGCCAGTACCCCCGACGCACGGAAAGGTGCGAGGGCCCATTCATCGCTGCTCATAATTTTAATTGATCATTGTTGTAGGTCTATGGTACGACGATACGACGGAGTATTAGGACCACATTAAGGAGAAAAAATAAATCTGAGATTTTGAGAATAAAGTCACAAGTTTATGAGAAAAAAAGTATTTTTACGTGTTATTTTCTTTTTTTCTCGTAAAGTTATGACTTTATTCTGTAAATCTCAGATGTTTTTTCCTCCGTAGTACATTGTCTCTTTGGCCCTCACTGCATTAGACTTATATACTATATACTTAGACTATAAACTGTGTTACCTTCATCACAATGATCACATGTTTTGCGGCTTCAGACAGATTTTTTTTTTTTCCGCCTAAAATGGCTCTTTTGATAGTAAAGGTTACCGACCCCTGAGCTATACAAAGCTGGTCTCACATTACATCTCTGGTATCTGGTATGTTTTGGTAATAAGCATCAGACAGCCAACCGGCTGGTAAACACCAATGTGCTTCGTGCATTTTACTAACAGTAGTCTCTCACTGTGTTCCGGAGCTACTGAGGTACTTCATGCAGAAATTAATACACAAAGAGACAATCAAAAGGATGCAATGATAACTGAGGAAATATCCATGGTCAATATCATCACATGTCTGTGCTTTAAGTAGAGCAGTTTAGCAGCTAAAGAGCCAGATATTTCCCTCAGGAGGTTGTGGAGACCAAAACAGAGCTACAAGAGAGAGATATTGGACTCATCAGGTGGAAAAAACACAACTCCAAATGAATGATTGTGTTGCTCCATGTCTCCTAGATGTATAAACAGGAAACTATTTGATAACAAGTTCATCATATCGACTTAAAGCTGGGGTTGGTAATGTTCTTTTTTGTTGAAATTCTCATTACATCCTGACAGCAATCAATAAATCAAATGCTCTGACAAAAAAAAGGGAAAAACTCCAGTATCTGTGGCTGTCGCATGTTTATAAACCCGTCAGATCATTTCATTTGGACCGAATGAAATGATTGGACGGGTTACCTGCCTGTTTACAGATAGATTGTGTATAAGAAGTGGACCTAGTCACCGTGACGTCACCCATTGGTTTTTGGACTGCAGTTTTGAGGCCTCGAGTTCGCCATCTTGTTTTTTTGCAACCATGAATAACAGGAGAGGGCGGAGCTAAGTACAACCCAACACTGAATAAGACATTTTAGTTGACTAAAAGGTTAAAGCTAACTGTGATGAAGTGTAAACACACTGTGAAAGGGTTAAAGTTGTAGGATGAAAACACGGACAACTCCCAGACCGGACAACACCGTGGTAGAGACCTGTCAATCACAAGGTAGCCCCGCCCTAAAGCATCCCCTGCTTTATGGTCTATCTGACTCTAAATGGGACCGTCATTTACTAAATGAAGCTCATGCTGTATTGACCATAAACTCATGTTTACAATGTTTACTGAGGTAATAAATCAAGAGAGAAGTAGGCTCATTTTCTATCAGACTTCTATAGAACCAGAGGAGTCGCCCCCTGCTGGCTGCTAGAAAGGATGCAGGTTTAAGGCTTTTCAGCATTGCCTTCACTTCTCAGACCCGGAGGTTCCCCGCTGTGTCTACCTGCATGCCTGCCTACGTGCACTCTGCCCGTGCACTCATTGCACGTCACCACCTTCCACCAGCTGCTATCTTGACAGCTGTGAGTACTAACAGCAGCCATTTTCATTGTTAACGTTCATAATAATAATGTTGGGGGAGTGTCTTTGGAGGGAGGCCTGAAGGGACGGACTGTCTACCTGTCTACCCGTCTACCTACCTGTCTACCTACCTAATGATAGTGTTGGGGGAGTGTCTTTGGAGGGAGACCTGAAGGGCCGGACTGTCTGACTGTCTACCTGTCTACCTACCTGTCTACCTACCTGTCTACCTGTCTACCTACCTAATGATAGTGTTGGGGGAGTGTCTTTGGAGGGAGACCTGAAGGGCCGGACTGTCAATGCTGATGACTTGATGTCTTTCTCTCTACATTCAGGGACTTCTGCAGCTAGTTAGCAGCTAGTTAGCAGCTAGCTATCAGCTAGTTAGCAGCCAGTGTTGCTAGCTACTTTCATTGGAGAAGAGTTGACAACACTGGGCTGGTTTATAGGTTGGATAATTTTTTTAAAATCTAGCATACTCTTGCTAGTTTCTCAACATTACCAACCCTAGCTTTGAAGGTGATTATATGTCAATGTTGTGTTCACAGCCTAATCCGATGTCCCCGGATGGCCAACAATAAGCAAATACTGCAGGTTTAAAGGAATATTCCAATGACTTGTTTGCTGTCTGACTTAGCTGCCAGGCTAAGTACATAGTATGGAACCAGGGGAAACTGCTAGCCTTGCTGTATCATAAGAAGAAATAAATCAACCTTGAACAACCCCAAAGCTATCTTATTATGTGTATTGATATCAGTTTTAACTGCTACACAGAGTGGATAAGGATAGTGGTTTCCCCACATTGACCCACCCACATTACCGCTTCCAATGCAGAGATACATATCTGAACACACAACATCCTCACAACTGGGGTATCTGAGGTTATCAGACCGCACAGCTTACCACGTTTTCAAGTCCCAAACCTATCTAATGTAATGACTCATTTATACAGAACTTAACTAAAACAACCTTTTATCACCATAAAAGCAAAATCAAGATCACACTTTTCCCCCAGAGCACAGACCAGGGCCTTCATTATTATCTGACTTAGATTACAGCTATGCTCTGTGACTGGGTTTTCCATTGCACAATTGCAGCTAAAGTTAAACTCACCACTCAGCACCAAGCAACAAAACAATATATCCCTTCTAAAAGTCTTGCTTTTACCTGATGTTCTTTAATGTCAAAGGAAGATTTTCAATCAAATGAATTTATAATGTTTGAATCCTTTGTTTGTGCCATGTACCTGGGGTTGACTTCTCCTGCTCCTCTTCTTCTGATCCATCCATCAGCCGCTGTCTCTCCTCTGAGCCCACAGCGGCGTATTCTGTCTCCCTGCTTCTCCACTGAGGTAATGTAGGAGGAAGAACCAGCAGGAAGAAATAGCTGGTGGTGGTGTTGGGAAAGGCAAAAAATAAGAGCCAAGAAGAATCATTTCATCGGCTATCGACTGTTCTCCATTCTTAGGTGCTATTGTGCAAATATGTCAGATCCTTATCAGAATCTTGTCCTTAACTTTGTACTTCCACACTTACCTAATCAGCATAGCAAACGGGACCACCAGCATGGTGAGAAGTGTGATCTGTGGCGACAGGCCGACTTGGGTGAGGATGGAGTAGAGGAGGGCTCCAGCAACGCCAGCGGCACCAGTACCTGAGCCCCAACCTCCCAGTACATCCCTGAAGCACATGGGAAACCAACGTTGGTGCATAGTTCAGTGTATTTAATGGTCAATACAGTACAAAACCACAAGAACAGAAGAGGTACACATGGAGGCTTTTCACACGACATATTCCTAAAGAGTTGACCCTGGGATAACTTAGCATTGTTAAGCCAGGGTTAACCTTAGCCCAGGGCTGTATGATTCACACTGCACTGCTACAACCCCGGGGTTAAAGGTCTGTTGGACCATGTGACTATTGTTTGCATTCTACAATGAAGCATGACTACTCTTTAACATACTGAACAACAAAAACCTGACGCAAATTCCATTGTTTACTTCAGCCCCGTTTCACAACAGCAACATTCGGCCCTATGTTGAGAACCCCACTAACTCAGGGCTAACCCTGCTCTGGATCAGGGCCAACTAGCTCTGGGTTACAGTCAGGGTCAGCCCACTTTGGAATGTGCCAGTGTGAAAGCTCTCTTAGCTCCATCCCCTTTGCACACATTTATTGATGAATAAACACCAAAATGTGACATACTCACCTGCGAATATTTCACATCCAAACTATTCACACTGGCAGCGATGTGAATTTGCAACAGTTGTTCAATAAAAGGTTCATGTAGCTTCACACAGACAAAAGACCAGTTCGAAAAAAAAACACCCCTAGTTTCTAAAGGCCTTTAGCCTGGGGATACGTGCAGTGTGGAGAGCTCTGTGGTTTTTAGACCATCAGCTGCTACCTGACGTCATCCCTGACAATCTTCCAAATGTTCCCCACTGGTCTGGGTTCATGACAGGGAGGTGTTCAAATCTTCTTTAAGGGACTTAGATAGGTTCAGTTGTGTGTCGTCACATTATTGTCTCGTGGCATTGGGGTTGCAAAGAGGAACCGTTTAGAAGCCTGTTCCTTCAAGGTTCATCTAAGGAAGCTCTAACATCAGGTACCAAAAAACACACAATCACTACAATTATTCTAAAATCAAGGAGGTCAGATTTCCCTCAAAGGTTCCAAAAATAAATACTTTTTAAAAACAGCCTCTGTTCACAGCTAGAAGCCATGTCCATCTCCACCAGGGGAAGAAAAAGAAGAGGTGAAAGGGGTTAGGAATAATAACCTAATAATACTGATTAAAACAGCCATGGTTAGTCAGAATGACAGGAAACCAAAGGCCTTTACACACTGGGGGCGCTTTTTTTCCTGCAATAAATTCGCACGACAATATATTTTTTCAAACTGTTGCTCTGTCATGAGTAATTCACGTGTCACTTTTTTTGTAACACGGTCAATTTTTCTGAGCTTTGGCAATACGAAGAAACTATTGTTGGCATCAACCAATCACGTTGTGCGGAAAGGACATATTCAATATGTACGCTGCACTGTACAACAACATGGAGGCTCCGTAGTCCGAACCAACACGACAAACTTTATTACTCCTTTCAACCTTGACAAAGACAGCGCTGACCAGATCATCCCCTTCCTTTCTGACCTTTCACAATAAAAGCCCTTGACATATACACTGCGTAACAGCTAACCTCAGACAGACTGCCAGACGCTGCTCTGGGTCAATAGGATCCTGGTAGTTGGTTATCATGTTGTTTACTCGTCATGCACCCGGTAACAATCTAGGTATCACTTTTTTTAACTCACGCTGAATATTTGTATTTTTGAACATTTTACCTACTTTAATTCTTTCCTGGCAGAAATGCGCTTCCATATCACTGCATCACAAAGCGAGGGCTGACCAAAGAAACTCTTAGTTGACAACTCACATATACGATTTTGTCATCTAATCAATGAGTTGATTTAATCTGTAAAAACTGAGTTTCTCCACAAAGAACCACACAAAAGCACCACTTTAAGCCTGAGCCAGAGATGTGCTCACACATTTCTTGGAAATAAATCATTCAGCATGAAAAAAATCATCAAAAACATCTAATTTAAAAAAGAAAATAGAATAATATGCAGTAATGTATAATGTCCTACTGTTGGAGGTAATAAAAGACTATAGCGTACACTGCAGGTACTCTGCTGCCATCTCATCTCATCTTCTAATGAAGTGTTTACCTGCTGAAGTAGACGGTGAGAGAGAGGAAGGACAGTTCTCCCAGTCCAGCGCTGATACTGGCAAAGATCACTCCTAGAAACACAGTGGTAGAGAAGACAGAGATGCCTTCAACATGCTTATGAATTACAGAGAAGTAATGATCACAGGGGATTTATTCTCTAGTTTGACAAGAAGGGATAATCACATGTGAGTTAAGTCTTCCTTCAGTGTTGAAACTGTAATTAATCTAAGTGGTTGTGAAGTGATAGCTCAATAGTTTATATGGAGTTAGTAGATCCAATCATGTTACTTCCTCTTTGCCATTTTAATTAACACCTAATTACATTAATTATGGCTGCATTCCATTAGGTGTGCCAGTTCCAGGGCTCTAGTGTCAACCTGTCACCTAGCTGACAGGGACAATAGTATTATTAGTTCCACCTGTGCTTTTTCTACAACAATAACTCATAATATCCTAAATGAAAAAGGTCTATGGTAGACTAAATTCACAGATGAACGGTTAAAGTATATTGAGATTTCGGACACTTATTGTTGTATAGACAGAGAAGAGCACAGAGAAAAGGAGCAACGGGGTTGTATATAGGAGTCCACGGGGCCTCCTAGAGGGTTAATCTGGCCCTATCCGGCCAGGATCACAGGGCTCACAGGGATCACAGGGCTCACAGGACCCACAGGGATCACAGGGCTCACAGGGATCACAGGACCCACAGGGATCACAGGGACTTTAAATGTCTCGAAAACTATATTAAATACATTCCAAGAACATTAGCACTGGACAAAAACACCTCCTCGCCCGCCATGTTCCTGAAAATACCCCCCAGCCCCGGTAGGAGGAGAGCTGGTTAACGTTAGCTGTTAGCAGCCGCTGGGCAGCACAGTCTTGCTAGGCTAAATAACGGAGCTAACAGCTATCGTTAAAGGAGGTTCCACTGAGCTAAATTATGATGCTTTCAAGCTCTATTAAGGAAAATGATTATTGGGTGTATGTGCTCAAATGTAATCTTGTAAAATGTAGTCTTTGGAGAGAAACTTGAATAAATATTAGGGCTGTCAAAGTTATCACGATAATAACGCGTTAACTCAAAGTCGTTTTAACGCCAATAATTTCTTTAAAGGACAGTGAAGATATTGGTATCATATTAAACTATAAAACCTGATGAATCCATCGGTACCAACCATGTCATACTAGCTGGTCATGAAGGAGGTTAAATAACGCTTCAAACTGACACTAAATTTTGTCGAGGAAAAACTGTCATGTCCATTTTCAAAGGGGTCCCTTGACCTCTGACCTCCAGATGTGTGAATGTAAATGGGTTCTCTGGGTACCCACGAGTCTCCCCTTTACAGACATGCCCACTTTATGATAATCACATGCAGTTTGGGGCAAGTCATAGTCAAGTCAGCACACTGACACACTGACAGCTGTTGTTGTCTGTTGGGCTGCAGTTTGCCATGTTATGATTGGAGCATATTGTTTTATGCTAAATGCAGTACCTGTGAGGGTTTATGGACAATATCTGTCATTGTTTTGTGTTGTTCATTGATTTACAATAATACATACATTTACATAAAGCAGCATATTTGTCCACTCCCATGTTGATAAGAGGATTAAATACTTGACAAATCTCCCTTTAAGGTACATTTAGAACAGATAAAAAACGTGCGATTAATTTGAGAATAATCGCAATTAACTATTATAATCAGCCCTAATAAAAACTATATATATAACTATATAGATATATATATATATAACTATATATAACTATATATATAACTATATACACACTATATAGTTATATATATATATAGATATATAACTATATATCTATATATATAGATATAGATATCTATATATATATATCTATATATATAGATATATATATAAAAATAAATAATAGATATTAGAGAGGGAATTATGACCTGTTTAAAACACTGACGTTAGCTCTAAGCAGTTAATGTTTTAATCAAAACAAATATTTAATAAAAAATACAATAATTTATTTCCTAATTATTTGAATAGTGTTTTTAGGCTAATGACCACTATAGATGACAATAACAAAGTAAAAGGACAACATTTCGAATTTTTGACTGTTTACACTGACATCGGGGGACGGTGCCGTGGCGTTGCCGTGGCGGTGCCGTGGCGGTGCCGTGGCGTTGCCGTGGCGGTGCCGGGACAGTGCCGTGGCGATGCGGGGACAGTAGTGAAAAAGGTTGTTCTGGAGCTTTAAAACTCAGAATGTAATTTGGCACTTTGCACTAAATGGGTTTAGTTTTGACAGATAATATTATTGTTTGCAATTCAAGCAATGAAAATGTAGATTTTTGTAAACAGGCAAACAATTAGTTGTTCTGTGTTATTTTCTCTTCTGTATATTTGCTATTGCTCCTTAAAGGTCCACTGTGTAGGATCTGGCAGTATCTAGCAGTGAGGTTGCAGATCAAAACTTCTCCCGTGTGCCAAGCGTGTTGGAGAGCTACGCTGGCCGACCTGAAAACGTGAATGTTCCTCTCTAGATCCATGTGGAGCAGAGCCGGTGCTTATAGAGTGTGTGTGTACGTGGGAAGTGAGAGGTGAAGCAAGAGAAAGAGAAAGAGAGAGAGTGGCGGCGACGGGAGCGAGTAATGTTATCGTCTCCAGCCCAAGCAGGAAAAGTTAACAGAGGTTGGTTTGTCCGTTCTGGGCTCCTGTAGAAACATGGAGGACTCCGTGGAGAGGACATGCTCCCTATGGAGATATGAAGGACTCATTCTAAGCTAACGGAAACACAATGACTCTTACTATCAGGTGATTATACACTAAAGAAAACATACTTATTAATATTATATTCCATTTCTGCCAATAGATCCCCCTAATGGTCCCTAAAGGACACTGGTCCTTTAAAGCAACAGTATTTTGATCGAAAGGTTATCCCAGTATAATTTACCAGGAACTATTGTATGCGTGAAAGAGGCTTTAGATTCAGTTGCCTCCTCTTTTTAAACTCCTTTGCTACAGACTTTAGAAAGAATATATTAAAGAAGTGTATGTAAATGCACAAACGAGCTCACTGATCAGTCACCATGGTGAGAAATATTTCTAGCAGCAGCTCATGATAAGACTAAAATGGTATCATATTTCTGTGAAATAACTGCAGCTGCACCCATTCAGATAAGATGACAGGAAATGAAACTGAGAATATATTAAGCTCTATCTAATCCATCATCACACTTCTGGACAGTTCCACCACCAATAATCATAAAATCTATGACTCAGAACTGATGTCTTTACCCAGAATGCTCATCCACACCGCTGAGGAGAAGGACACGACGAGGAAACTTGTGGCTGCCGTGACGGTGCAGAACAACACTCGGAAACTAGAAAAACAGGAATAAGGCAGTACATTTACAACACAATACAATTCTCATGTAGTAGACAAACATTAACGCACCATGCTTTTATTTGGACAATATTCACTTTGCTCTATTAACTGTCCAATAACTTACAGACTGCACTGTATACAAGCCAAATAAATGGTAAAAGGTAAATGGACTTGCATTTATACAGCGCTTTTCTAGTCTTCTGACCACTCAAAGCTCTTTACACTACATGTCAGCATTCACCAATTCACACACAGTTCATACACTGATGGCAGAGGCTGCTAAGGTGCCACTTTTGCCCATCAGAATCTAATCTAAATACTACTACTACTAAATAAGGTGTGTAGTGTAATGAAATGGACAATCAGTCAAATAATAGCCAGCACAAGGACTCCACTGCCTGTACTATATAATAATATATAGAATATATAATAGATTATAATAATAATGGTTCCACTGTGATAAGCTAGCACCAGTGAAACTCAAGTTTCTTTAAATGAAACTCCACCAGGAAAGAGAAGCACTGTGAACACTGAGCCACTGGAAGACACAAACATCTGTGTTACCATGACGACCAAGGAAGTGTTCAGTGAAAGAATTAGTGAATAAAATGTGCATATATATATAGTATATATATATATATATACATATATATATACTATATATATATGTATATATATATATATATATATATATATATCATATACTATATATATATAGTATATGTATATATATTCAAATGTAGAATGTGAATGTGGGCAAGTAATGTAATCTGTGTATGTCTGACCACCATGTGACACCGTGTGACACCAGTATCACTGACTCCCGCAGCAAGCCTACATCCGACAAAAGCTCAGCTCAAAACGGCGTGCTGTGGCATGCTGCGGCGTGGTGTGGCGTGCTGCACAGTGCTGCACAGTGCAGTACGTTATTTTTGGTTCATTTCGACGGCCCTTTAGCCCTAGTACACAAAAAGTAACGTGAGGCACCACAGTAACCACCGCGTTAAAACATATAATGCCAAAATGTTTCTGTATAATAAAAGATGGATATTACTAATATGGAATGGCCTGGCTTATTTTAAAGAACAGGTTCACAGTTGGTAAGCATTATCTTACCCATAAGGCAGTTTGTGAATGACAAAGGGAGCAGACAGCTTGATGACGAGCGTTGGGAGGATGTCAGCTAACAGCACGGCCTGAGGAGAAAAGCATCACTCAGACCTCTTTGAAATCAGTAGTGGTTATATGTCAGACATGATGTGCTCATTAAGAAATGTTGAGGGAAATTACATTATCACATTTCTATGGAATATTTGTTATGGTTGCCCACAGCAGGGGTTCCCAATGCCACTGTGTGTTATTTATGTTATATGACAATCCCTTGTTTTCTCTGCCATTCAGCCTCATAACACCGAGGGATACCGGCAGCTGGAGACATTCTCCATTCTGCTACTTTCACTTCTAGTTTGTCATATTAGTTTCAGTACCCGTTTACTCATCTGACTTTTTGCTTGTCTAAAAACAGATTTAAAAGGCAGTCTCTCCACTGCTAAATACACACAAACCTTCTCTTAAACTACTGATCTCTACTCTCTGCCAACATACAGACTGGTTAAAGGGATAGTTGGGGTGTTTCTCAGTGGGGCTGTACGAGGCACTTCTCCATAGTCAGTCTATTACTACAGTAGATGACGGTCAGCACGCCTTCAGTTTGGAGGAGACAGGAGTACCACCAGCACGGGAGTAAAATGCATTTTAAACACCTAAAAGAAAAGCTCACAAATCAATATCAGTTTAAGTGTACGCTAGATTTAGAATATTTTCACCAGTTTACTTTGCCGTGAGACAGCTATACAGTCTATATATGGGAAATGAAATCGTTATCTGTGCTCTCACCAAAGACCCCAGACTCCATTGAAAAAAAACTGTAATTTTACTCTGCAGAACACAGGAGTTAGAGTAAAAGTTTTCAGTGGAGACTGGTGGCTTTGGTGAGAGCATAGATGGATATAACGGCTTCAGTTCCCCGTCAGAAAGGTCTGTCTGACGGCGAGGTGCAGCGGTGAAAATATTCTAAATATAGTGTACACTTAAACTGATATGGATTTTTTTAGGTGGGCCTTTCTTTTAGGTGTCTAAAATATGTTTGCTGCTGCTGCCCCGTCCTCAGCAGAACATTACTTTACTCCCGTGTTGGTACTCCTGTCTGTTTCTCCAAACTGGAGGTGTGATGACCGTCATCTACTGTAGTAATACACTGACTATAGAGAAGTACCTCATACAGCCCCACTGAGAAACACCTGAACTATCCCTTTAACCTCCATCTACTGTAGTAATACACTGACTATAGAGAAGTACCTCATACAGCCCCACTGAGAAACACCTGAACTATCCCTTTAACCTCCATCTACTGTAGTAATACACTGACTATAGAGAAGTACCTCATACAGCCCCACTGAGAAACACCTGAACTATCCCTTTAAGGTTATTCCCTGTTTTGTAGTGAATGTCCATTTACCGCAGTAGAAACAGGATTGCAGTCATAGCGGCTGCTGTTGCTACTGTTCCCACCTTGGAAATCCACGGCCAACGTGGCTGAAGTCTAGATATAAAAAAAGGAAAAGGGTAAAAAAGTCTTTCTTTATGTCTATACAGACTTTATAGCAATAACAAGGTGCAATACAACATATTTAAAATATAAATGTGCCGTCTTACAGATGCTGTGGCATTTTGTGACTCTTGTTTCTGAAGGATGTCGTGGGCGGCGCTCAGCATCACCACATAAGCAAAATTGTTGCACAATCCGAGGAGCCTGGGAGGTGATCAGGAGAGGAAGTCGAGAACACAGAGTCAGCAGACGACTCAAGACAGAGAGCTAAACTTCTTAATGCATCAGCCTTTAATGTTGGCTTTGCAACATTTGTTTTATTAATAAAAAAGCAAATAAAAATGATCATTTAGATGAGAAAATAAATGACAAAAATAGATGTAAGCAAGGCTTAGAATTCAATGCCAACATCTGATAATTGACTGATTTTGATACTGGGTTTAACTGACCTAGTCAAAAAGTACTGGAATATGATACCCTGCTCTTATATTCATTTAACACTAATAACTCGAATAACTTCCGTTGTAACTTTCCTACATGTAGCACTAATTCACACTTTCACCAGATTGCATCAATTATTTGTGACTAATAAACAAAATAGTATTTTTCCTCCTCACAGTATATTTCTTTACCGAGACAATGAAAATGATCTCAAATAGCTTTGGAAACAACAAATATATTTGATTTATTTATTTAAGTTGTCAGGAGCCTTTCATATCTTAAGTAAGGGATAATGTACAGTATAATATACATTTCTTAAGTAAGGGATAATGTATAGTATAATGTACATTTCTATGGTACACACTATGGTGTACGGTCTAGGACCTGCTCTATATATAAAGCGTCTTGAGATAACTTCTGTTGTGATTTGACGCTATACAAAAAATAAATTGAATTGAATTGAATTTCTTAAGTAAGGGATAATGTATAGTATAATGTATATTTCTTAAGTAAGGGATAATGTACATTTCTTAAGTAAGGGATAATGTACATTTCTTAGGTAAGGGATAATGTACATTTCTTAGGTAAGGGATAATGTATAGTATAATGTACATTTCTTAAGTAAGGGATAATGTACATTTCTTAGGTAAGGGATAATGTACATTTCTTAGGTAAGGGATAATGTATAGTATAATGTACATTTCTTAGGTAAGGGATAATGTATAGTATAAAGTACATTTCTTAAGTAAGGGATAATGTACATTTCTTAAGTAAGGAATAATGTATAGGATAATGTACATTTCTTGAGTAAGGGATAATGTACATTTCTTAGGTAAGGGATAATGTATAGGATAATGTACATTTCTTAAGTAAGGGATAATGTATAGGATAATGTATATTTCTTAAGTAAGGGATAATGTACAGTATAATGCACATTTCTTAAGTTCAAATCAATTTATTTTTATATAGTGTCTAATCATAACAGAAGTGATCTCGAGACGCTTTTCTCATAGAGCAGGTCTAGACCGTTCTCTATAGTTTAGAGAGCCAACAAGAGCATTACATTGGTATGCGCTGTGGCCAAGAAAAACTCCCCGTTTAGCGGGTAGAAACCTAAAGCAGTACCGGGCTCTGGGTGGGCGGCCATCTGCCTCCACCGGTTGGGTTGGGTTGAGAGAGAGAGAGAGAGGGAGAGAGAGAGAGAGACAGACAGACAGACAGACAGAGAGAGAGAGAGAGAGAGAGAGAGAGAGAGAGACAGAGAGATAGAGAGAGAGAGATAGAGAGAGATAGAGAGAGATAGAGAGAGACAGGGAGCGGGAGCGAGATGTACAGCAACCTGGTAAGGGATAAGTAAGGGATAATGTACACTAAAATGTACATTTCTTAAGTAAGGGATAATGTACATTTCTTAAGTAAGGGTTAATGTACATCTCTTAAGCGCTTGAATTACAATATGCTGAAAGGTTATTATGGGATTTTAGCTCAATTAGATCAAAACATTCTGCCTACTGCAGCTTTAACACTGGCGTACTTTCAATGTAGCTAGCTGTGAAAATCATTAGCATCCTTTTAATAATGTCTGACTCCGGAAACGTTGCTGTGTTTCATCAGTGGTTCTGAAGACACTGGACACTCACCAGAACCCGGTCCAGTTGCGCCACTGTGTGCAACGACCTGTAAATAAGAGATAAACAAGACCTTCAGAATGAGTCCCGTCAGTTAGTAAATACATATGAATCACGTTAAACACACTGCTGACCGACCCACCGGTACCGTCAGACCCACCGCTAACATTAGACCCACCGGTACCGTCAGACCCACCGCTAACATTAGACCCACCGGTACCGTCAGACCCACCGCTAACATTAGACCCACCGGTACCGTCAGACCCACCGCTAACATTAGACCCACCGGTACCGTCAGACCCACCGCTAACATTAGACCCACCGGTACCGTCAGACCCACCGCTAACATTAGACCCACCGGTACCGTCAGACCCACCGTTAACATTAGACCCACCAGTAACATTAGAACCACCGGTACCGTCAGACCCACCAGTAACATTAGACCCACCGGTAACATTAGACCCACCGGTACCATTAGACCTACCGGTACCGTCAGACCCACCGGTACCGTCAGACCCACCGGTACCGTCAGACCCACCGGTACCGTCAGACCCACCAGTTATGTTAGAACCACCGGTACCATCAGACCCACCAGTAACATTAGAACCACCAGTAACATTAGACCCACCAGTAACATTAGACCCACCAGTAACATTAGACCCACCAGTAACATTAGACCCACCAGTAACATTAGACCCACCGTTACCGTCAGACCCACTGGTAACATTAGACCCACCGGTAACATTAGACCCACCGGTACCGTCAGACCCACCAGTAACATTAGACCCACCAGTAACATTAGACCCACCGTTACCGTCAGATCCACTGATAACATTAGACCCACCGGTAACATTAGACCCACCGGTACCGTCAGACCCACCAGTAACATTAGACCCACCGGTACCGTCAGACCCACCAGTAACATTAGACCCACCAGTAACATTACTCACCGGTACCGTCAGACCCACCAGTAACATTAGACCCACCGCTAACATTAGACCCACCGGTACCGTCAGACCCACCGCTAACATTAGACCCACCGGTACCGTCAGACCCACCGCTAACATTAGACCCACCGGTACCGTCAGACCCACCAGTAACATTAGAACCACCGGTACCGTCAGACCCACCAGTAACATTAGACCCACCGGTAACATTAGACCCACCGGTACCATTAGACCTACCGGTACCGTCAGACCCACCGGTACCGTCAGACCCACCGGTACCGTCAGACCCACCAGTTATGTTAGAACCACCGGTACCATCAGACCCACCAGTAACATTAGAACCACCAGTAACATTAGAACCACCGGTAACATTAGACCCACCAGTAACATTAGACCCACCAGTAACATTAGACCCACCGTTACCGTCAGACCCACTGGTAACATTAGACCCACCGGTAACATTAGACCCACCGGTACCGTCAGACCCACCAGTAACATTAGACCCACCAGTAACATTAGACCCACCGTTACCGTCAGACCCACTGATAACATTAGACCCACCGGTAACATTAGACCCACCGGTACCGTCAGACCCACCAGTAACATTAGACCCACCGGTACCGTCAGACCCACCAGTAACATTAGACTCACCGGTACCGTCAGACCCACCAGTAACATTAGACCCACCGGTAACATTAGACCCACCGGTACCGTCAGACCCACCGGTACCGTCAGACCCACCAGTAACATTAGAACCACCGGTACCGTCAGACCCACCGGTACCGTCAGACCCACTGGTAACATTAGACCCACCAGTAACATTACACCCACCGGTACCGTCAGACCCACCAGTAACATTAGAACCACCGGTAACATTAGACCCACCGGTACCGTCAGACCCACCAGTAACATTAGACACACCGGTACCGTCAGACCCACCAGTAACATTAGACCCACCGGTACCGTCAGACCCACCAGTAACATTAGACCCACCGGTACCGTCAGACCCACCGGTACCGTCAGACCCACCAGTAACATTAGAACCACCGGTACCGTCAGACCCACCGGTACCGTCAGACCCACTGGTAACATTAGACCCACCGGTAACATTAGACCCACCGGTACCATCAGACCCACCGGTACCGTCAGACCCACCAGTAACATTAGACCCACCGGTACCGTCAGACCCACCAGTAACATTAGACCCACCAGTAACATTAGACTCACCGGTACCGTCAGACCCACCAGTAACATTAGACCCACCGGTAACATTAGACCCACCGGTAACATTAGACCCACCAGTACCATTAGACCCACCAGTACCATTAGACCCACCGGTACCGTCAGACCCACCAGTAACATTAGACCCACCGGTACCATTAGACCCACCGGTACCGTCAGACCCACCGGTACCGTCAGACCCACCAGTTATGTTAGAACCACCGGTACCATCAGACCCACCAGTAACATTAGAACCACCGGTAACATTAGACCCACCGGTACCGTCAGACCCACCAGTAACATTAGACCCACCAGTAACATTAGACCCACCGTTACCGTCAGACCCACTGGTAACATTAGACCCACCAGTAACATTAGACCCACCGTTACCGTCAGACCCACCGGTACCGTCAGACCCACTGGTAACATTAGACCCATCGGTAACATTAGACCCACCGGTACCGTCAGACCCACCAGTAACATTAGATCCACCGGTACCGTCAGACCCACCAGTAACATTAGACCCACCAGTAACATTAGACTCACCGGTACCGTCAGACCCACCAGTAACATTAGACCCACCGGTAACATTAGACCCACCGGTACCGTCAGACCCACCGGTACCGTCAGACCCACCAGTAACATTAGAACCACCGGTACCGTCAGACCCACCGGTACCGTCAGACCCACTGGTAACATTAGACCCACCGGTAACATTAGACCCACCGGTACCGTCAGACCCACCAGTAACATTAGAACCACCGGTAACATTAGACCCACCGGTACCGTCAGACCCACCAGTAACATTAGAACCACCGGTACCGTCAGACCCACCAGTAACATTAGACCCACCGGTACCGTCAGACCCACCAGTAACATTAGACCCACCAGTAACATTAGACTCACCGGTACCGTCAGACCCACCAGTAACATTAGACCCACCGGTAACATTAGACCCACCGGTACCGTCAGACCCACCAGTAACATTAGAACCACCGGTACCGTCAGACCCACCGGTACCGTCAGACCCACCGGTAACATTAGACCCACCGGTAACATTAGACCCACCGGTACCGTCAGACCCACCAGTAACATTAGACCCACCGGTACCGTCAGACCCACCAGTAACATTAGACCCACCGGTACCGTCAGACCCACCGGTAACATCAGACCCACCGGTAACATTAGACCCACCGGTAACATTAGACCCACCGGTAACATCAGACCCACCGGTAACGTCAGACCCACCGGTACCGTCAGACCCACCAGTAACATTAGACCCACCGGTAACATTAGACCCACCGGTAACATTAGACCCACCGGTACCGTCAGACCCACCAGTAACATTAGACCCACCGGTACCGTCAGACCCACCAGTAACATTAGACCCACCGGTACCGTCAGACCCACCGGTAACATCAGACCCACCGGTAACATTAGACCCACCGGTACCGTCAGACCCACCGGTAACATTAGACCCACCGGTAACATTAGACCCACCGGTAACATCAGACCCACCGGTAACATTAGACCCACCGGTACCGTCAGACCCACCAGTAACATCAGACCCACCGGTACCGTCAGACCCACCGGTAACATTAGACCCACCGGTACCGTCAGACCCACCGGTAACATCAGAGGATCGATGAACAGGATCTGCGTTGACGCTGGCTGCCTGCTCCATGTTTACACATTAACCCGAGCTATTAACCGGGCTAACGTTGGTACCGGACTAACGTTGGTACCGGGCTAACGCTGGTACCGGACTAACGTTGATACCGGGCTAACGCTGGTACCGGACTAACGCTGGTACCGGGCTAACGTTGCAGTACCAGTACCAGTACTAGTTCTACCAGTCTAACTGCACACTAAAGGACGAGAGACTCGAGCTGATATTAACCACAGAAGTAAACTTTGACGATGACGTCACACGAAACGCGGTGTTTCATACAAATAAATTCCCGCGGAAACAAAAGCAACACTGAAGGTTCCCAGGTGATGCTGTTTAGGATCCAAACTTAGCTGGAACTTCCACGTTAGTTTGTAATATCAAAAAGACAATACTGTTGAATAATGTTTTAGTTATTCATTCATAACTCTACGTTCTGGATGTATAATCGTATTGATTAATAACACTCTGAGATGCATTTTAAGTTAAGAATATAATATATCTCTGAAATGTTGTGGGTCAAAAATATAAAACCTTACAAAGTGGAAATATTCAAGCAAAGTAGTGAGTAAAGGTGTCTTTGTGTGGTTTGAGAGTAGAAGGAGGGCTGATAGAGCTGATAAACATCTGTCCAGCTGTGTATAAAGCTGCAGCCTGCAGAGAGCCACTTCACTCTGTAGCAGCCATGGCCTTCAGCACACTCCTCACTGTGCTGGTACTGATCCACAACACTGGAGGTGAGAAACGCAAACATCACAACATTATTCTGTCATTTACTTTATCAATGCTTCAAATATAAAAAATAAAGTTTGCTCTAAATCATACTGTAAGATGAGGGATCCACATCGTGGTTCTTTGATGGTAAAACCAGTAAAATTGTGCAATAATTCAACTGTGCAATACTCTGTCATTAATACTGCATTTAGACTGTACATTTCAAGAAATATTCTTATTTAATTCTTTATACCATTCTTGCATTTATATTTAACACACTTAATAGATCCCACTTCTCAGCATTTTGTATTTACTTATTTACACTGTGGATATACAGTATGTTATGTATTACATGTCTTAATGAAAATATTTGTACATATTTCTTATATTCTCATTTCTTATTTTTATCTTTTTATTATTTACTTATATTTCTCTACATGTATTGTGTTACATGTTACACACTCCTTTATTTCAATTTTTCTTACATTTCATATCACACATATGATGTTTGTCAATGTAAAAGATATTTATTCAATTCAACAAAGTCTCAGTTTGTCGAAGTATCATTTATCTGAGCTGATGTGTTTTATCAGTGACTCCTGGTCTTTTTATCAGTCTGGAAGAGAAAGAAGGATCAGACATTTTGCTGGTGTGAGTTCATCCCAGTAGGAAACACTCAGACATGGTAGCTTCTCACGGAGGTTACCTCTCACGGCCAAGAAGTAGTCTGGTATGGTACAAAACCGCCGTAAAACCACGACCGCTCATTTCTACACTCCCCTTTTTGGAGGGATTAAACGAACAATAATTAGTGAGATTTAAAGTTGCTGGTACTTCAGGGCAGAGCCAGGCTAGCTGTTTCCACCGTTTTCAGTCTTTATGCTAAGCTAACTGGGTGCTGACTGTGGACTACTGTACAGATATGAGAGTGATATAGGTACGTGTGTGCACACACATCCTACATGCACATGCACATGCACATGCGCGAGACAAAAAAACAGGGACCCACTCAGAAAAGCTGCTCAATAGCACTACTAGAGGTGAGAAACTCCACAGGATCCCTTTAACGTGGCTTTTATAAAGTTTCATTACTGCTTATTTTTAGGTTTGCTTGGGGCTGAGGTGAGGAGCTCCATCATCGGTGGCCAGGATGCTCCAAAGGGCAGATGGCCGGGGATGGTCCACTTGAACTTAACTGATGGTAAAGGCGTCAAGTGGCGCTGCGGCGGCACCATCCTCAACAGTCAGTGGGTGCTGACTGCTGCAAACTGCTGGGAAAGGTACGTGTGTGTTTTCACATGACTTTAATCATCTTCCATATTAGCCAGAGCATTACAGGTTATATCTACTGTAGGTGTATCAAGAGCACTACACTACATTTTAATCAATTATAGCCTAATGAAATCTACTAATTCGCAATGTACCTTTGAACATTTTAATATGATTCGTAACGTAACAAAACTCATTGAAAGTACGTTGAAAGATAAAATATTGTGTATAATATATCATAAAATACAATGGCTAATAGGCATGTTGATATGTTGTAGGTCACTGGTTCCCAACCTCGGGGTCCCGACCCCACTAGAGGTCGCCAAACTTTCATAGGGGGTTGTGAGGCCTTCTTGATTTTAAGGTCTGTAAGTAAGGGATGATGTACAGCAAGCTGGTCATTGTTGTGAAAGAATCCCCGACAGAGCGATGCTGCACCGACGCCAAGCGGAGGGGTCTCTCATCACCCTGAAGGGGATTCTTTCACAACAATGACCCTCTAGCTAGCTGTACATCATCCTGCTTATTACACGGCTACTTACTGAAGAAATCAATAATTAGACACAAAAACGGTCCGCCAGAGTCTGACATCAGAGCTGTGCCCCATAGCAACGGTCTGTTGTACATAACGGCGGTCTGTTATACGTAGCAACAGTCTGTTATACGTAGAAACAGTCTGTTATACATAGTGACGGTCTGTTATACGTACCAACGGTCTGTTATACGTAGCAACGGTCTGTTATACATAACGACGGTCTGTCCTACGTAGCAACAGTCTGTTATACGTAGCAACGGTCTGTTATACATAGCAACGGTTTGTTATACATAACGACGGTCTGTCATACGTAGCAATGGTCTGTTATACATAGCAACGGTCTGTTATAGAGAAATTACAGACCGCAGAACGCCTTGATTGACCAATCAGAATCGATTATTCAACGGAGCCGTGTAATAAATATATCTAATGTAGATTCTGAAAATAAACAGTGATTTTAAAATATTACATCATTGATCTGAAATGAATTAGCACCCTCCACATTACGGCACAACATCTCATCATTCTCATCTGGTGTAATATATGGCAAAACAAGGCAATGCTTATGTGTCCCCCAACCTATACCTGCATGTTAGAATACTGATGTATAGTGTGTGTTTCTACAGTTATTAGAGGGTGATAATACTGATGTATAGTGTGTGTTTCTACAGTTATTAGAGGGTGATAATACTGATGTATAGTGTGTTTTTACAGTTAATAGAGGGTAATAATACTGATGTATAGTGTGTGTTTTTACAGTTAATAGAGGGTGATAATACTGATGTATAGTATGTGTTTTTACAGTTAATAGAGGGTGATCCATGAATGCAGAAGAACTTTCATGTGTTTGTTTCTGTTGCCAGAGAACCTGCTCCTCTCTGGAGGAGATCATTTGTTGCGGTCGGCTTAGACAAGCTGCAGAAGGCCGGTAGTCGTTACATGGAAATATCCACTGTCATGTCCAACCCTGACTACAATCGCGTGACCTACATCAACGACATCGCCCTGGTGAAGCTGAAGAAAACGGTGAGGTTCGAGAAGAATGTGGCCCCAGTGAGTCTGGACAGAGCTGACACCTTCGGTCCGTCATCTGAGTGCTGGATCGTTGGCTGGGGGTACAAAGGGACTAATGGTGAGTTATGCACATAAAGCAGCTTATAAGGACACATTAACACACACACACACACACACACACACACACACACACACACGCACACACACACACACACACACACACACACACACACACACACACACACACACACACACACACGCGCGCGCGAGTTGTTCCTCCAGAAAGTTTAATTATTGTAAATTCTCATGTAAAAACTGTCATTCATTAATAGCCAGGTGCATGGAAGTGTTTCTCAACTGGTACTTTTGAGTACTGCAGAGTGTATGTGAGATTTTTAAAAGTTAATTTGAAAAATAGCAGTCATGCATAACTGTTAAAATAATTATACTATGAAAAGTTCAATAAAAAAAATTGAAATGTAAGTTCGATAAACCACATTTTATATTCAATATTATGCAATCATTAAATGTGGTAAACTAAGTAACACCAAAGATGTTGTGTGCTGGTTAGGAAGTACTTTGCTAAAAAATACCTCAAATACCTCAACATTCTGTATAATGTATACACATATACAGTACATATACACATATATATATTTAACCTCAACTGCTGGACACAAGATGTCTCCTACTTTAGTGGTTCCCAACCTGGGGTCCCGGCCCCCTCAGGGGAGTGCCAACGATCACAGAGGGTGTGCCAGGATTTATCTGCTCTGAGGTTGTCAGAATTAGATTTGTACATGAATATCTAAAATCACAATAACACACCTACTGGATAGAAGTCTGAATATAAAACAATTTAATAAGATGCATTTTTTTGCTACTTAGTGGGCCAAATTGTGTTTAAACCCATTATTAGTGCACAGTTGCAGACAAAGATCAGGCTGCACTGTTGTATGTATTATACTATTAGTAGAATTAGATTCCAGTGGTGGCTGTGTAGGATTGTTTCCGACTCATGTGATCCAAACATTTCCAATAACTGCAAATATTCAGCTTGAATCCATATTTGTTGGCGTTTAGCCTTTCAAAGCTTTTCTTAGATACAAGTAGGGGGGGGTCACTGTCCTACTTCCTATGAAATGTTGCATACTGGGCCGTCATTGTGATGTCACAAATCCTGCTGGTACGTCCACGTGTTGAACTTAGAGTGAGCACGGAGAAACTTCTTCATCTCTTTTCTCGATTTATGATCTTAGTGTGGTTAAACAAAAAAACATCCAGCCGTAAATACAGACCTGACCTCGGTCGCTATGCTCTCATACAATATCACTCACTCATTTTCTGTGTGTGTGTGTGTGTGTGTGTGTGTGTGTGTGTGTGTGTGTGTCTATGCAGATCCACTGCCGGATCCGGAAACCCTTCAGGAGCTGAAGATTTCCATCATTCCTCACAGTGTGTGTAAGGCCAAGTACCCCGCGCTGACTTCAGACCAGCTGTGTGCCGGAGGTGTGGAGGCTGGAGGGAAGGACGCCTGCCAAGTCAGTTTCACTAGTTCAGTCTGATGAAATACACTACACTATTAGTTAGTAGTTAAAACTAGCTCCACCAAGACCAGTATAGGCAATAGTGTCTTTCCAATGCTGATATAACTGATAATTATAATTTATATAATAATTATAAATGATTAATGAGTTGGGCTGGACAGAGATAATCTATCTATAAACAATATTGATCTATCTTCTAACATCAAACTAATCATTGCATAGACTTTAGGTCTGAGGATCATCACAGTCTAACGTTACGTTCATAAACAAACCTTAAATTTGATCCACTATTTGCTACTGACGTTTCTACCACAGAACCAGCCCCAATAAGCCCACAAGCAGGGACATCTTCATTCAATTTTCATTTCCAATTTATTTATTGAGATTATTATTTATGCAAATAGCATGAGTGAGGAAGTAGGCCAGGTGTGCTGCAGCAGCTCCTAAAACAAACAACCATCAATTGATAAAGTGTAAACTTCGTGTTAAACTAGACTGTTTTCCTCTTTCAGTTCTCACACTTACAACTACAGTTCCTTTTGTTGCCGTGGCGACCCAAACTGTGTTCGGGGACATTTTTAGCAGAGCCGCTGTGCCGCTGTTGAATGCATATACAGGAAACACTGTTAGAATCAGGCAACTGATCTCAAATCAGCAGACCGAGTCCAGACTCGAGTACTACAGCCATATATGTATATATAAGTTCAAATAAGGAAGGGTCAAAGTGGAAGACTTACAGTGTGGGTGTGTGTGTGTGTGTGTGTGTGTGTGCGCGTGCGTGCGTGCGTGCGTGTGCGGTTTTTGTGCATCCAAAGGGGGATTACGGCGGCCCTCTGATGTGTCGTGCAGCCGACGGTGGCGAAGTGCAGGTGGGCATCATGAGTTATGGGAGTCCTGCCGGTTGTGGTCTCCCAGGCCGCCCCGGCGTCTACACCAAAGTGTTCAAGTATCTGTCCTTCATCGATGCTTACACCAAGCAGGGCGAGGAGGCTCCCGCTGAGGTGTGAACTTCCACGGAGCTGAAGCTGACAAACCCGCCTTCCTCTTTATAGCTCCTCTCCTGTGTTGCACTCCTTGTCTCTGTCCCTGTCCCTGTCCCTTATTAGAGTTGTCATGCACTCTGGTTTGTTCATCTTTGCATTAAAGCTTTAAAGCATCAATTTAAGAGTCACGATGGAGCTTTTGTTTGATTAAACCGTCTTGGGGTGAATTCAGCATTTCATCCTGACATTACAGAGTTAAATGTTTCAGGCACACTAAGAAAAATGAAAAGTCCAAAGCAACACACGAACACCTCCTCTGTTTTCACCCGACCAGTCCATTTACTGGACTCCATTAGTTCAGCATCACACAAAGAAATGATCTCATCTATTGTAAACAGTAGTTTTATCAGCTACATTTGAGTTTCCTTCCAGAAGTTATTGAACTGGATTTAACCAGGAAAGTGACGTTTGTTGTTGTCCATAGAGATTAATAAACATATATTGTATTACAATAATACAACGTGTAAATACTAGGGCTGTCAATCCATTCAAATATTTAATCACGATTAATCGCACATTTTTATCTGTTCAAAATGTACCTTAAAGGGAGATTTGTCAAGTATTTAATAGTCTTATCAACATGGAAGTGGGCAAATATGCTGCTTTATGCAAATGTATGTATATATTTAGGGCCCGAGCACCGACAACGTCGGGCCAGCGAAGGCCCTATTCAAACTGTATTGTTTATTATTATTCCGCTTTTTCTTTTTCTTAAAATGAATCGCCTTTTTGAGGCCTTTGCCATGCTCAAAAAGTTGTTAAACTTGGCACACTTATCAGACGCGGTGAAAATTTTAGTATTTTAAGGGTCTCGGGCGTGGGTGTTGCAAAACGGCTCGCTAGCGCCACCTGCAGAGTTGGAAAAATGTAGCCCCTCACTCCGGTTTCACCTACATATATGAAATTTGGCAGACAGATGTAACATGTTGAGACACACAAAAAAGACTCTTGGAGGTATGCCCAAAACTCAACAGGAAGTCAGCCATTTTGAATTCAATGTGCCATTTTTAGGGTTTTATAGACCGTGTACTTTAACGAACTCCTCCTACAGATTTAATCAGATCGACTTGAAATTTGGTCAGGACCATCTTCAGACCTTGAGGATGAAGTTGTAGTAACTCCGCTGTACATAGTCCGATCTGCCCCAAATCTCTCAGGCATGATGAGGGTCCAGTCTTGAGGACATTTACATGCAATAATAGACTCATAGCCAGGCCCCAAGATGTTAGTTATGGTTTCATAACTCATGAACCATTTGTTCTAAGCTTTTGTGGGAGGTGTCATATCACTCAGCAGAGTTCCGGTGCGAGGCGACGTTCATCGCTGCTCGCAGCTTCAATCATTATTGAAATCCATCCATCCATCCATCTTCAACCGCTTATCCGGGATCGGGTCGCGGGGGCAACAGCTCCAGCAGGGGACCCCAAACTTCCCTTTCCCGGGCCACATTAACCAGCTCTGACTGGGGGATCCCGAGGCGTTCCCAGGCCAGAGTAGAGATATAATCTCTCCACCTAGTCCTGGGTCTTCCCTGTGGTCTCCTCCCAGCTGGTCGTGCCTGGAACACCTCCCAAGGGAGGCGCCCAGGAGGCATCCGTGCTAGATGCCCGAACCACCTCAACTGGCTCCTTTCGACGCAAAGGAGCAAGGACTCTACTCCGAGTCCCTCATGGATGACTGAGCTTCTTACCCTATCTCTAAGGGAGACGCCAGCCACCCTCCTGAGGAAACCCATTTCGGCCGCTTGCACCCGCGACCTCGTTCTTTCGGTCATGACCCAACCCTCATGACCATAGGTGAGAGTAGGAACGAAGATTGACCGGTAGATCGAGAGCTTTGCCTTCCGGCTCAGCTCTCTTTTTGTCACAACGGTGCGGTAAAGCGAATGCAATACCGCCCCTGCTGCTCCGATTCTCCGACCAATCTCACGTTCCATCGTCCCCTCACTCGCGAACAAGACCCCGAGATACTTAAACTCCTTCACTTGGGGTAAAGACTCATTCCCTACCCGGAGTAGGCAATCCATCGGTTTCCTGCTGAGAACCATGGCCTCAGATTTAGAGGTGCTGATTCTCATCCTCATCATTATTGAAATCAATTAACACAAAACAATGACAGATATTGTCCAGAAACCCTCACATGTACTGCATTTAGCATAAAACAATATGCTCAAATCATAACATGTCAAACTGCAGCCCAACAGGCAACAACAGCTGTCAGTGTGTCAGTGCGCTGACTTGACTATGACTTGCCCCAAACTGCATGTGATTATCATAAAGTGGGCATGTCTGTAAAGGGGAGACTCGTGGGTACCCATAGAACCCATTTACATTCACTGATCTGGAGGTCAGAGGTCAAGGGACCCCTTTGATATGGACATACCAGTTTGGAAATTTAGTGTCAGTTTGGAGCGTTATTTAACCTCCTTCATGACAAGCTAGTATGACATGGTTGGTACCGATGGATTCATCAGGTTGGGTTAATGTGTTAAAGAAATTAGTGGCGTTAAAATTAATTTGAAAAGCTGAAAGCTTCCAAAGATACCAAATACTTTATCATTGTCAACACGTCCACTGTTTCTGTAGTGTAGTAGACATCATATACCATGTACGCAACCGCTAGATGTGAGACGTGAGATAAACTCTTTATTTGACCCTGAATTGAAAGGAACTGTTTACTGTTGCTTTAAAGGACCAGTGTCCTTTAGGGAGCATTAGGGGGATCTATTGGCAGAAATGGAATATAATATTAATAAGTGTGTTTTCCTTACTGTATAATCACCTGAAACTAAGACTGGTTGTGTTTCTGTTACCTTAGAATGAGTCCTTCATATCTCCATAGGGAGCATGTCCTCTTCACAGAGTCTCCATGTTTCTACAGGAGCCCAGAACGGACAAACCGACCTCTGGCTCTAGAGAGAGACTTGAATGTTTTTACCTGAAGGCCACCGTAGTTCTCCGACACGCTGGTGAAACTGTGTTTTGAACGTAAACAACAAACATGGCTGCTGTTAGTACTCACAGCTGTCAGGACAGCAGCTGGTGGAAGACTCCGGTGATGCACAACGAGTGCACGGACAGAGTGCACGCAGGTATACAGGCAGGTAGCCCGCCCAACCAGATTACAGTCCTGTGACGGCCACAGATACCAGGTTTGTTTCTTTTTCTGTCAGAGCATTTGATTTATTGATTGCTGTCAGGATGTCATGATATTTTCAACATACTGTATATAACAGAGAATATTACTGACCATCAGCAGTAGACTGTAGTCTCTGAGACATACTGTATATAACAGAGAACATTAAGTAGACTTTAGTCTCTGAGACATACTGTATATAACAGAATATTACTGACCATCAGCAGTAGACTGTAGTCTCTGAGACATACTGTATATAACAGAACATTAAGTAGACTGTAGTCTCTGAGACATACTGTATATAACAGAACATTAAGTAGACTGTAGTCTCTGAGCAGGTCTTAGACAACAGCAGACGGAGCACCACGTTGATCTCGCTTGATCTGGATAGGCAGCAGAACTTCTCATCAGAAGGCACATACAAGTCCAAATAAATAGGTTACCTAATGAGTTGAAAATGCAACACACATTCATGACCTTAAATCAAAGAAAGGAAACCTGGAAGGACAAAGTCTTTAACGGAGTCTTATAAAGTTGGTGGATCAGTAACAATATTGGCTAAAAGAATATTCAAATGTCCCATGAAATAGTAATAAAAACAGAATTAATTGAGAAACTGTACCTTCAAAAAAAAGAAAGAAAACCCCAAACTAATCCACATCACATCAAAAACAGTCTGTTACTTTATGGTTTTGGTCTGCTGATGAGTGTCCATCCATCCTTCAGTACTTCAGTCCCAGACAGACAGACACTGTGTGTCCTGACTAACAATAGGCTACCTCTACATGCACACACTGACCTTGTTGCCTGAAGTTTCAGTTACCCTCCACCTGTCCCTCTCCATCGCCCAAGCAGCACCACAGTGACTGTTGATCACCAGCAACATGAACCACAGCAGGTCCACTGATGGTTACTGTGCTCAACATCTGGACTGAAATGTTGCGTCAACCTACTTCAATCTTGGACATGAGAATGTTTCGAGGGTATTAACGCGTCTGATTATCAGATAAATGACCTTAAACTGGCTTAGAGTTACCCGGGTGTGACTGAGACATGTCGAGATAGCCTGAGTCCTGCTCATAGTGGCAGCTCTGTACTTCCATCTGGGGGAGGCTGAGGAGAGCTGCTGCTTCTCTCCGGCTCTGTCGCCGAGTCCTCCTTCCTGTCGTCCTCCTTCCTGACGTCCTCCTTCCTGTCGTCCTCCTTCCTGTCGTCCTCCTTCCTGTCGTCCTCAGCTTTCTGTTTCTCTGCCTTGGTCTTGAACCTCAGCCCGTGGCCTGTCAACCAAAGGTTGGATTATTTTCAGTTAACTGCAGCAGAGTTAAAACGCAACAATCTTTTTCCCATCGGTCTGGACTCTGGACCGTAGACTGGATATAAAGACGGACGACACGTCTCCACTTCCTCCCACTGGACAGGAGTGAAGCCTAAATATCCAGATACTGGAGCTGCCATCTTGAGACCACTGACATCATTTGGAGCCAGAGTCTGTGCAGTAGTGAGGGGGGGGATGGAGCCGCAGTATTGAGGTCACCCGCCTGAACCAATCGCGAGCCGAGCACGGCCGCAGCTCGTTAGTGAGAGCTCACAGCGGCCAATCAAGACGTCTCACTGCTCTGATTGCATAAAAAAAGTTAAGAAAATACAATACACCATATGGTGGTCAGGTGGTGTGTTGTTTATACTATGAACGTCTTCCACCTTTAGATTACAAATAAATCAATCAATAAAAAAATCACAGGATATGCTTTACAGTATAGCTGTATATATTGAATCACAACCCCTGTATCATGATACGTATCGTATCGCCACATTCTTGCCAACACACAGCCGTAGTACTCAAACTCTTTACTTTGTCCCATGTCCCATCCACTAACATGGAGGGGGCGGGGTTTATGAGCTCTACTGCAGCCAGCCACCAGGGGGTCATCCAGATGTTTTGGATCCAGATGTCCATCTTTATAAACAGTCTGTGGTCTGGACCAAAGGAACCAAAGTACAGGTGTGAATGAGACCTTAGTTTGACATTTTAACAGTCAGCATACGATCAGTGACATCAGCAGGGGCCTCATGTATAAACGGTGCGTACGTACTAAAATGTTGCGTACGCTGTGTTTCACGCTCACGCCGGGATGCATAAAAATCAACGTGGCGTGAGAATGTGCGTACCGTGCCGCAAACTCTAGACCAGTCGTGAGAATGTGCGGGCCGTCTTCCAAACTCTGTCATCTGGCAGTGTCAAACTACAAAGTCCTGAAACTCGCTAAATGTGTAAAAATATTTTTTCCACTCAACTTACTGAGCTTTATTTATGATGTGGGATCAAAAAAACAACCCACATATTTCTTAACTAGTTTGCGCATAAAGTTTAACATCAGAGAGGCACAACAAAAACACATTTAAACTAATTTCCCAGAGATGGCATGACTTAACCACCGTGCCAAAAAACAAAATCGCGTGCTGCACAATGTGGCAAACCACCGTGGTGAGCCTGTGTCCCCTGGAGCTACAGATGGATGAACCGGACCCTGGCACACCTAACAATGAGCCAAATGCAGCAGCTATACGGCGCCGTTTGGATGAGATACACAGAATGTAAAGCAACGAGGTGAGTTGAGACAAACATTTTTTTTAACAAGGTCTTTTAATATATGACTTATCCCACCATCATTCATTCTTTTTAATTCGTTGCATATATATATATATTATCCTTCATTGTATTGACAATCTCTCTCTGTGACTCCAGCACAGCGTATAGTATATTTGAGGACGCGGCCAGACCGGCGCCTCTCAGCAGTCAAGGCACGGGGCGCAGCTGATCGTGCGCCTTCGGAAGCCTTCGGGAACCTTCGGGAGCGCACGGTCAGCTGCTGTGGAGACGTTGCGTTTGTTACCGATTCCTGATGAAAGACCATCAAATAAAATATGTTTTCTAGCATCCACCTCAGTAACAAACACTTCAATTTCACACTCTGTGAAATTCTTCTTTTTTGTTCCTTTTCCAGCGTGATTTGCCGTTGTTATTTGGACAATAAGTGACAGCATGGCGCGTGTTTATAGTCATTTGCATAGTTATTAATGGGAGGAGACAAGGCGGACCAAGTGGCACGTGCAGCTGCGCTCAATTTCACGTCAAGTGGGATGTATAAAGGAAAGGTGCGCAGGAACAGGCGTACGCATGGTTTTATACATGTGAAAATTTCTGTGCGTACGTACTTTTCCAATTTTGTGAGTACGCCATCTTCCAGTGTGAAAGCTGCGCAGTCTTTTATACATGAGGCCCCAGGTCAACATTTACCAAAGGTTCCTGCAACTCTCTGCCTTTCAACTAGAGTTGGGTCCACTTCCAGTCCTGCCGGTCCGTTCCGGTGTATAAGCTTAAACTGGTTTGATTTCATGCAAACCGGCTGAACCGACATTTGTCAAATTAAAAAGTAGCCGCCATCAGCAGCCAGTGCCGACGGCGTTATGCCGATGAGTCCAGTGTGTTGATTGTAAACGTAAGTTTCATATTAATACGGAGTCTATCGTCAAACGAGGTCAACAGAGAATCTACTTGTTGAGGAAGCTGAACTCTTTTAATGTCAGCGAGAGGATCTTAACTAACTTTTATTGTTCTTTTATCGGAGGTCTTCCAACCTTTTCTTTTATTTGTTGGTTCAGTGGTTTAACCATTAAGGACAAGAACAGCCTGTATAGCATTGTTAAGGTTTGCTCCAAGATTACTGGAGTCCAACAAAGAGACTGGGAGAATCAGGTGGTTAAAGAAGGCTTCAAATATTATCAGCCAACCTCTTCATGTTCTGTCTCCTGAGTTCTCGTTGATACCTTCAGGCTGCCGTAATCAGGCACCTCTGAGGAGAACTAACCGTTACTCCAACTCTTTTATTCCTTCTGCTATCAGGTTATTGAACTCAGACAGTAGTCATTTCAGGTGAGACTTTAATTGACAGTTCCCTTACATGATAATCATGTAACAATGTATTTATTATCTATTTGTTTTCTCTTTTTATCTATTTTATTGCTATTTATTATATTTTATTACCTTATCTGCTGTCCTTTACCCACCTCTGTTTGTCAGTTTGACTGACCTGTGATTGACAGAACATTTAGGATGTCTGTCTGGATGTTGTCTGTGTGTGTTTGTGATGGGGTAAGCTGTGAATTGAATTGCCCTGTCTTTCTTGTCACCTGCTGATTAAAGTGAAGGGGGTTAGCCCAGAGGTTAGCGACAACAACGGCTCGGTTAAGGTGGGCTGACCTTTAAGATGAGCTGACCTTTAAGAGAAGCTGACCTCTAGGGTGGGCTGACCTTTAAGATAAGCTGACCTTTAGGGTGGGCTGACCTTTAAAATGAGCTTACCTTTAAGATAAACTGACCTTTAGGGTGGGCTGACCTTTAAGATAAGCTGACCTTTAAGGTGACCTGACCTTTAAGATGAGCTGAACTTTAAGGTGGGCTGACCTTGAAGGTGGACTGACCTTTAAGGTGGACCGGCTATTTTCATTTTAGTGGCTCCGAGTTGCAGCCGCTGCTACACCCAGTGGTAAAATTGGGTATACCGGTCCAGCCCGGTGTTGTGGCTTCATATCAAACCGGTTTGAAAATGTTAACACCGTCCCCACTCTACTATGAACCGTGACCTTGAACCCCCAAAAGCAAAACTAATCAGATATATATTAGTGATTAAATAATCAGCCCAGAACTCAATAGCACAATGTGCTGACAGTGTTGTGTGTGCGTGTACTGACTTGGACAGTCTGCCACCTCCTTGAAGGCCTTCTTCTTACAGCAGCCTCGACACAGGTTGAAGACGCATTTATTTCCCTGCAGAGCAGCAGAAACCGGATCAGGAATCGCTCCCTGATTCTTTGGTGAGGTGGAATACAGCACATACACGATGTCATGCACCAATGACAACGTCTTCAATCCACACACTGACCTTTGGGTTCCCACACTGCTCACACTTGATGTACTTGGCTGTGGGAGGAAAGAGGAGGGACACTTTTAGCATGCTACTCGTCTCAGAGAGAAGCTGGGCAGTTTGAGGTGAAAGTGGCGGGTGAGACTCACGCTTCTGCTCTGGACAGAAGTTCTTGTTGGGGTTTCGGGACCTCTTCTTCTGCTTGTTTTTGGAGAGTGTGTCAGCCGTTCCATCCGAGTCCTCCAGTGCCCTCTTCTGACACACCGCCTTCTTCACCTCTGAACCCTGGCTGTTACCGTTGGCAACTGGCTCCTTTGGCCTGGAAGGCATCGTCGTTAAGATCACTACATTAGACGACCGGCGCTCAGGATTCTTCACTGGTGTCAATCAAAGCTCACTTCTTGGACAGTTAGTGTTCTTTGTGTATAAGTGTATATCTGTCCATATAGAAGTGTAATGTGTCCTGCCTGCTGAGAGACTCTACAGATGTATGATAGTTTTATGAAAGATTATACAGAGAAACATGAAAGAACAAAGAGTGGTGACTCACGCTGGTCTGACATAAGGCTGGCAGATCCAGTGGGGGAACGGCAGGCCTCTGCCCTTCTCCTCCACACCCTTTCCTTTGGCTATCTCCTCCTACACACACACACACACACACACAAACACACACACACACACACAGTACAGCTACATCAGTTCATCCTGGAAGTGTCCCAGTCTGCTGGTTTCATTACGTATATTTATTAAAGGGCTATATGTCACTCTGACAAGCTGGATCTTTGCTTCTCATGTTCCCTTAAAGCTGGGGAGGAATTTCATTTTTGGCATCATTGGGCAAAAATTCCATAATAACCTTTAGCATATTATAATTCAAGTGTTCTGAGAGAAAACTAGACTTCTGCTCCTCCTCATGGCTGTTTTCAAGCTTTAGAAAATCTAGCCTGTGACGGGAGACTTTGACCAATCACAGGTCATTTCAGAGAGAGAGAGCGTTCTTATAGAGGCGAAGCCCCGCCCCTTCCTGTGACCACCATGGGACCTTATTTCAGAAATGATATGAACGCTAGTCAACGGAGAGAGATAAATATTGTTTTGATCCTGTTTGAATTGCTCCATGAATCACACAGATGATGTTTGTCAAGTCCAGAAAGTCTCAGTTTGTAGTAAAACTGTTGAAGTATCACACTGAAAATAGGTCATTAGACAGACGACACAGCCTAAAGTGTGGTAGTGACGTTCAAATGGGATCAAAAGAATATCCGTCTCTCACCATTGACTACCATATACACCAATCAGCCATAACATGATGACCACCTGCCTAATACTGAGTAAGTCTGGACTCCTCTAGACCTCTGAAGGTCTGCTGTGGTATCTGGCACCAAGTCGCCAGTAGCAGATCCTTTAAGTCCTGGAAGTTGCGAGATGGGGCCTCCGTGGATCGGACTTGTTTGTCCAGCACATCCCACAGATGCTCCATCGGATTGAGATCTGGAGAATTTGGAGGCCGAGTCAACACCTCCAACTCGTTGCCATCCACATGATGTAAAAGAAAACGTGATTCATCAGACCGGGCCAGCTTCTTTCATTGCTCCGTGGTCCAGTTCTGATGCTCACGTGCCCATTGAACAACCTATCCAAGCATAACACACCACTGCTCCAAACCTCTTCATCGATGGTTTCTCCGTTCCATTCTCCACCCACGTCAAGAGCCTCGGGGTCACCCTAGACAGCCCCCTCTCCTTTGCACCCCACATAAAATACGTCACCCGGACTGCTTTCTTCAACCTCCGCAACATCTCCAGACTCCGCCCATCCCTGTCTCCAGACTCCGCCCATCCCTGTCTCCAGACTCCGCCCATCCCTGTCTCACTCCAGCACAGAAATCTTGGTCCTGGCCTTTGTTACATCCCGTATTGACAGCTGCAACGCTGTCCTCTCTGGCCTTCCCACCAAACTGCTCAACAGACTTCAAATCATTCAGAACTCTGCCGCCCGGATCATCACCCGCACCAGATCTTCCGCCCACATCACCCCCATTCTCATCCAGCTACACTGGCTCCCTGTTTAGACAGAGAGAGGAGAGAGGTTGTGTTTTCAAATTCTGGTGTTTTTTGTTGTTTCTTTGCCTTTACCAATAAACTGCCTCCCCCAGCTTTAAAGGACTAGTGTGTAGGACCAACTGAGTTCCCTCCGCCCACCCAACCCCCCTTCACAAGCGTGTCGGAGAACTACGGTGGCCTTCAGGTAACGTAAAAACGTTAAAGTCTCTCTCTAGAGCCAGAGGCTGGTTTGTCCGTTCTGGGCTCCTGTAGAAACATGGAGGACTCTGTGAAGAGGACCTGCTCCCTCTGGAGATATGAAGGACTCATTCTAAGCTAACGGAAACACAACCAGTCTTAGTTTGATGTGATGTGGTGAGGTGTCAAAGTTTCATCTGATGGTAGATGAGGTGCTCTTTATTTCAGGTGAGGCGTGGTGCCGCTACTATAACACGCTGCTGGTTACACCGTAGGTGTAAATGCAGCATAAAAGGCCTGTGATGACATGTCATTATATACAGACTACATGTTAATACCAGGTGGAGACGGGTCATAGTGCACTAGCCAATGAATAATCCTGCTTATTGTCTTACAGTAGGACTCCACTCATTGCATTGAGCATGGTGTTGTTGTGGTGAACTGTTTGGGTGTTCTTTCCCCTGACTGCTGTCTGACAGAGTACAGACTACGATCTCTACTTGTAAAAGGTGGATGCAATAGGAATCATTCAGAGCAGTTCAAAGTCTGCCAGACTTTCGTTTTACCTCCCTCCTTCCCTCCCTCCCTCCCTCCGGACGGTGCTGCTGAGCATTTAGCTATGAAACCACAGATTCACTCAGTGGAGCAGATGTAATTCTGCTGTTTGCTGTTACCTGGCAGCGCAGCCTCAGCTGTTGGCTAACACCGGCCAAACCCTCCAGAGTCTTCACCTTGGCCAAGTCTTCTCTCAGGTCCTGGTGGATCTGTAGCCTATACACACACACACACACACACACACGCGCACACACACATTACAAGATGTATAATCTGACATTGTTGTGGATTCTGTGTAAAAAATTTTTTTTTTAAAATCGCTAGATTAAAGTTCATCATGTGATCCCAGAATACAGTACACACACTATATGGACCGACAGTCAGCTACTGATTCTTGAGTTCAGGTGTTTCAGCCACACCCATGTTCCAACAGGTGCATTAAATACAGCACCGAGCCAAGAAACCACCACAGACCAACATTTAGAAGAGCTCAGGTTTCATCTGAAATCACAAAATCACTAAACTGGGAAAAGAAAGTTAGTAAACTTGTGTTTGGTGGATTATTTCTCTGTTGTTACAATGCTAATGGTCATTGTATTTTACATGGTTGAAAAGCCTGTTTATTTACCTTCACAATGATGTCCAACTTGTAAGGATCGTGCATTTGTGGGATGAGCAGCACAGCTGATTATGTTGGTAGCGCCCAAGATATTTTTTCCAAAATGCTCTGCCAATGGTAAACAGTGTATTCTCATAAGGCTACCAGGAAGCCTGCAATGACTGCCCTTCACCGTCAGACCCGTTTGCGCTGGTGTCGACAACACAGACAATGGAACCTGAACATGTGGGGGTATGTCATGTTCAGTGATGAGTCCAGGTTCTGTCTGCCAAAGTTGGATGGCAGGGTCAAAGTATGGAGACGACGCGGAGAACGCTATGCTGATTGTTGAACCGATGGAGTAACAGCTTTTGGTGGGGGCAGTGTCATGGTGTGGGGCGGCATCTCCCTCACTGACAAAACAAGGCATGCCATCATTGAAGGCCATCTCAATGCAGTGATATATCGGGTTGAGATTCTGCAGCCAGTGGCGATCCCATATCTCCACAACCTGGGACCTAACTTCATCCTCCAAGAAACAACGCTCGCCCCCACAGAGCCAGGGTTATCACAGACTACCTTCACAATGTGGGAGTAGAGAGAATGGAACGGCCTGCCAAGAGTCCAGACCTCAACCCAATTCAACACTTGTGGGATCAGCTTGGGCGTGCTGTACGTGTTAGAGAGACCAACACAACCACGCTGGCTGACCTGCAACGAATCCTGGTTGAGGAATGGAACGCCATCCCACAGCAACGTGTGACCAGGTTGGTGACCAGCATGAGGAGGAGGTGCCAGGCTGTTGTGGCTACGTATGAATCTTCCACCGCTACTGAGGCTCCTGACGGTGGATTAAATGAATAAAGTGTAAAATAGCCAATATGTCTTGTTTGTTCCTTGTTACTGATAGAGAGTTCAATCATCCAATCCACCAAACAACTCAAAACAAGAGTCAACACCAACAGGAGAATACACTGTTTACCATTGACGGAGCATTTTGGAACATTTTTCTTGGGCGCTACCCACATAATCAGCTGTGCTGCTCATCCCACAAATGCATGATCCTTACAAGTTGGACATCATTGTGAAGGTAAATAAACAGGCTTTCCAACCATGTAAAATACAATGACCATTAGCATTGTAACAACAGAGAAATAATCAACCAAACACAAGTTTCCAAACTTTCTAACTTTAATGGAAGTTTGTCATGATTCAAGCCTTCAGGGATGTAGACTATCTTTGACTAACAGCATGGAGACAGTTGTCCTGTACTCCAGGTGTAAGGTACATGCATACGAGAGACATACGTGTGGTGCCAGAGCTTGAAGAGGTGGGCTCGTACGTAGGACAGAGTGCAGGGGGGATGCTGCTTCACCACCTCTAGATATTCCTCTGCCATCTCCCACACTGGGGGGCTGCATCCTTCAAACAGTGCTGGGTTGTGGAGGTTCCCCTCTAAAAATGATACAAAGATGAGCACAGACATTAGCTTCAAAACAATGCATATCCTGAGCACAAATGTACATTCTATATATCACCTATTAATACCACTGAACTAGTAAAAACAGTGTGTATTGAGACATTGTTAACCTGCACTCATGACTCCCTGCACGCCTGTCTCCTGGATGCAGCGCTCCACATCACTCAGGTGCTGGATGTTTCCATTTGCAAACACTGGAATATTTACTGCCTTCCTGCAGCAAAAACACACCAAACAGGAGTCATTTGGTTATAGCATAAAGGAGTAGTAATAATTATTAGTTTGAGAACATTGGATGAGCTGGTCAAGTGTCTATGTCTCAGATTAAATACAGGACATGTGAAGAGTTAAACCAGGTGATGGTAGCTCACCGTACTGCCATGATGTGCTCCCAGTGAGCGATACCTGTCATGGCTCCTTTCTGGTCTTTGGTTCTGCCGTGCACTGTCAGCAGCTGGAAGACATTTGACAAAACCAAACGTAGAACTAGTTTTTAACACATTTCTAATGTTTCCTGTAACTGGCAGATTTTACAGATAATTATAAATTAAATTAAAAATAAGCTCCATATTCTACATGTTCAAAAGGACAGTTAACCGATCTCTGTTTGGTGAAACACTGATCACACCTGACACCCAGCTTTCTCCAGCATCTGGGCATAACGGACCGTCTTTTCCATCTCCTTGAACACACGGATCTTGCATGTGATGGGCACCGAGAGCTTTTCATTGGCTAACCTGACTGTAAATTAAGAGGGAAATGTTAGGTGACAGTAAAACTGGCGATTTCTTTTTATTTACATTTTGACAGAGATCATCCCAGAGTCCTCCAATAAGTTAAAGGCAGACGTACCCATTTTCTCTAACAGCTCCCACTCATCTTGTAGGAAAACTCCATAGTGCCCTTAGAAACAAGCATCAATACATGTTACTTTTACCATCACTAAGGCTGCGAGGTTGGCATCAGTGTCTGATACAACCACTAGGAGTCACCAACGTCAGAATTCGGGGGTTCATTTCTGTAGAAACCAGTGGTTAACTCTGGGTCTGAGAAATGAAGCCAATGCTGAAGAGCCTTAAACCTGCATCCTCTCTAGCAGCCAGCAGGGGGCGACTCCTCTGGTTCTATAGAAGTCTATGAGAAAATGAGTCTACTTCTCTCTTGATTTATGACCTCAGTAAACATTGTAAACATGAGTTTATGGTCTCAATCTCTAGTTTCAAGTCTTCTTCAATACAGCGTGATGTTCATTTAGTAAATGATGGTCCCATTTAGAGTCAGATAGACCATAAAGCAAGGTTCCCTTGTGGAGGGCGGGGCTACCTTGTGATTGACAGGTAGCTAACACGGTGTTGTCCGATCTGGGAGTTGTCCGTGTTTTCATCTTAGAACTTTAACCCTTTCACAGTTTGTTTTCACTTCATCAAAGTTAATTGTAACATTTTGGGCGCCTAAAATGTCTTATTCAGTGTTGGGTTGTTCTTAGCTCCGCCCTCTCTGTCACTTCTGGTTGTAAAAACCAAGATGGCGACGGACAAAATGACGAACTCAAGGCTTCAAAACGGCAGTCCACAAACCAATGAGTGACGTCGCGGTGACTACGTCCACTTCTTTTACACTGGTAGAAACTGTGCGTACCTCTCTTAGCGATCATTTGCGGACAGCCCAGGTTGAGGTCGATGGCATCGCAGTAGTCCTGGGCCAGAAGGGCCGCCTGAAGGAACACCTCTGGATCGTTGGCACAAAACTGACACACAGGGAATGCAACATTATTATTTACTGGCATAACATGAGGAACAACATTGATGTAAAAAAAAAACAATGTCAATGGAAATCCACATAACATACCTTGTGACAAGATAATAAACATGCTGGGAAGTGTTCCAGTCTACCACCAATAACAACCTGTAGATGCTGTGTACTGTGTGGATCCTCACCTGTGTGATGAGAGGTCTGTCCTCCTCACACACCTCATTGTAGAGGTTCTCTCTCCTGTAGTTGGCATCACGAACAAACACCTGAGCATGCAGCATGGGGGTGTAGCAGAGCTGAGCGCCGTGCCGGCGGCTCAGCAGGCGCCAGGCCAGCTCGCTCTGGTCCACCATGGGTGCCACCACAAAGCGTGCTTCTTTCAGGGTCTTCCTCCAGAACTCAAAGCCCTGGAGCTTGGCCATCACAGCTGACTTCATTATAGACTCTGCAAAAAGGTGGCAGACACAATGGACAGCTGAGGAGAGGTATTTCAAGAAATAAAGTGTGAATATACACTTACAGATTTTGTTGTAGCACCCACTCGTTCCATTAAATTCAATAAATAAATAAAATAAATATCATCAAATATAGCAAAAATAATATTTAAAATAAATGTAGCCATTAATTAATTGATAAAATGTAAAATTGTTATTTCAGTTTTTAATTTGCTTCTTTATTTATTTATCATTGTATTAATTCTCTTATTTATTTACTCTGTTTCATTTTTCCTTTTATTTATTTATGTATTTATTTTTTTGTTAAATTTAAAATGTATCTATTTATTTTTGCATTTATTTTTTATTTATTTCATAATTATTTTTAAATGTATGTATTTATGTATTTATTTATTTCTGCACAATGTTCCCTTTGCAATTTCACCCCTTATTTATTTGCCCAAACTTAATTTCTGTATTCTTTTCTTTTTACATTTCTGCCTCATTATGCAAATGAGGGGCCTGTCACTAATACAAATAAATAAAAGGGAAAATTAAACCGAGGAGTAAATAAATAAGGGAATTAATACAAAGATAAATAAATAAGGAAAAAATTAAAACCCAAATATCAATTTATGTCACATTTTATCAATTAATTATTAGTAATATTATTTTGCTATATTTAATGACATATTTGTTTGTGTCTCTGACTTTCTACCGTCTGCCTCAATAGTTATCAGCATGTGATTATTAGCATTAGATATGCCCAGGATTATTGTTTTCAACTGGATTGTAGGCTGCTGCCAGGGACTAGGGATGCTCATGGTGTCATATTGACAGTAATGTGTGTTAATATATTAATATGATCTGTCCCTGAGATAGAAAGTGAATCAAAGAAGATCTCGATGTGTTAGCTGAGTCTGAGCTGTGGTGCCATGTAGCTAGCAGAGCTACCTGCAGTCACAGTCACAGTCACCGTCACCGTTACCGTTACCGTTACACAACCTGTCACCTCTCCTCAGCATGCACTTACGTTACTCACGGTACCGGTACCGGCACTCATCAATACAGCGTTATATCACGACAGTTTGTTGTTTCACCTGGAATACTGGCAGTTTTGGAGAGAGGACTCCTGGCGCAGCACGGTCCACATGGGTGCGACAACGAAATAGCACCGGTGGGAAACTTTTCCTTCCGGCCATCATGTTCTTCTTCTTCTTCTTGGGAATAATGGTTCCTATCCATCAAATCTGTTGTGTTGTCGCCACCTTCTGCTGTGGTGTATATATATATATATATACTGTATATATATATATATATAAACTGGGGGGAAAAAGTTAGTAAACTTGCGTTTGGTGGATTATTTCTCTGTTGTTACAATTCTAATTGGCATTGTATTTTACATCGTTGGAAAGCCTGTTTATTTACCTTCACAATGATGTCCAACTTGTAAGGATCATGCATTTGTGGGATGAGCAGCACAGCTGATTATGTGGGTAGTGCCCAAGAAAAATTTGCCAAAATGCTCTGCCAATGGTAAACAGTGTTTTCTCCTGTTGGTACTGACTCTTGTTTTGAGTTGTTTGGTGGATTGGATGATTGAACTCTCTATCAGTAACAAGGAACAAACAAGACATATTGGCTATTTTACACTTTATTCATTTAATACACCGTCAGCAGTGGGTGGAAGATCCATACGCAGCCACAACAGCCTGGCGCTGGTGTCGACAACACAGACAATGGAACCTGAACATGTGGGGGAATGTCATGCTCAGTGATGAGTTCAGGTTCTGTCTGCCAAAGTTGGATGGCAGGGTCAAAGTATGGAGACGACGTGGAGAACGCTTTGCTGATTGTTGCACCGACGGAGTAACAGCTTTTAGTGGGGGCAGTGTCATGGTGTGGGGGGGCATCTCCCTCACTGGCAAAACAAGGCTTGTCATCATTGAAGGCCATCTCAATGCAGGGAGATATCAGGATGAGATTCTGCAGCCAGTGGCGATCCCATAGCTCCACAATCTGGGACCTAACTTCATCCTCCAAGATGACAACGCTCGCCCCCACAGAGCCAGGGTTATCACAGACTACCTCCACAATGTGGGAGTAGAGAGAATGGAACGGCCTGCCAAGAGTCCACACCTCAACCCAATTCAACACTTGTAGGATCAGCTTGGGCGTGCTGTACGTGTTAGAGTGACCAACACAACCACGCTGGCTGACCTGCAACGAATCCTGGTTGAGGAATGGAACGCCATCCCACAGCAACGTGTGACCAGGTTGGTGACCAGCATGAGGAGGAGGTGCCAGGCTGTTGTGGCTGCGTATGGATCTTCCACCGCTACTGAGGCTCCTGACAGTGGATTAAATGAATAAAGTGTAAAATAGCCAATATGTCTTGTTTGTTCCTTGTTACTGATAGAGAGTTCAATCATCCAATCCACCAAATAACTCAAAACAAGAGTCAATACCAACAGGAGAATACACTGTTTACCATTGATGGAGCATTTTGGCAACATTTTCTTGGGCGCTACCCACATAATCAGCTGTGCTGCTCATCCCACAAATACATTATCCTTACAAGTTGGACATCATTGTGAAGGTAAATAAACAGGCTTTCCAATGATGTAAAATACAATGCCAATTAGCATTGTAACAACAGAGAAATAATCCATCAAACACAAGTTTACTAATTTTTTCCCCCCGGTATATATAATAGAGCAAAGATGAAAGCAGTGGTGGAACATTCAGACCCTCTACTTAAAGGTGTTATTAATAACATTTTTATGTAGACACATTTTTTATTAATACATCCACAGAGCTTTTAGAAAGGTAGCCTGCCGGAGCACAGCCAATAGGAACGCTCTCTCTCTGAAATGACCTGTAATTGGTCAAAGTCTCCCGTCAAGGCTAGATGTTCTAAAGCCTGAAAACAGAGACATGAGGAGGAGCAGCAGTCTAGTTTTCTCTCAGAACACTTGAATTACAATATGCTGAAAGGTTATTATAGGATTTTAGCCCAATGATGCCAAAAACATTCTTCCTACTGCAGCGTTAATCATTTTAAGAATTTTGACAGGTCTAAAAATTGTGTTTTGTTTATCTCTGTGGAAGATATCTGACATCCGGTTCCCTCTTCAGGGAGAATGTAACGTCTAGTGGCTGAATGTTATCAGTGTTATCAGTTGTACCTTTAATTCAAAGTAGCAAAAGAAGCACGTAAAATACTTCATTACAAGTAAAAGCCAAGCATTATCAGCAAAATGTGCTTCAAGTATCAAAGGTAGAAACACTTGTTGTGCAGGTAATAACCTGTATACCAGATCATTTAATATAGCCTAGGCATTTTGGCCAGTCTAATCTGTAACAATGTATTCATGTTTTGTATGTAAAATCTTAATTTGATGTTACATTACTACAGATCTGGAGTAGAAGATGGTCTTCAGCTTGACAGCTACATGGCTCACATAGTCCTTTAATTGCTTTTTAAAGTAAGTAATGACACAAATAAACTGATGAGTAAAAAGTCCTTTTCTGTCATCACTGAATGAGCTGTGCTTGGATTCGAAATTTGAACAGGAAGACTGACGCCATTACATATTTATTAGAGCCAAATGAACACAACCAGCTCATAACCATGAAGGGCTTGCTATTATTGCTCACACAGCAAGGTGACTTGATTTATGATGACATTCTTACACTCAGGACAATTACACAATTCGATAAACCTAGATGTTTTTCTTTCAGAATATATTTTTTTTTTCTCACAATGGAAACAGAATTTTGTAACAGAAATCTGAAATGAGAGAACAGTCCAGTCTGTTTGGACTGATATCAGTGAAATTCAGTAGGAATTAGTGGTTAGTATGTGAAAGTGACTTTACAGGGGTGTAGCCCCATTTTATTCATTGGTAAAGCAGCTGCATGACTTGCATATATACAGTATACCCAGCCTAGTCCGCAGCAGTCTTTGAAATAGTCAGGAAATGTAATGTATTGATTCGTGTACAGAGACACCAATTTCAAAAAAACATTTTGTGATGGTCGGCACAAAATCAATTCGTATGTAACCGTGAACCAGGAAGTATTAAGAGCGACAAAAGCTGCGTATAGGGAGGAGGCTGGGGTGGATGGGTGGGTCAAAAAACACAGGACTTTCACCAGGAGACCACTGTTGGTGCCCCGTATTAAACCAGAAATCAAAGTTGATTTATTTGTCACGTAACTTCCGTACTTAAGTTACAGCTCTTCCTGAGTTATTTTAACCCAAACCACCATCCTTTTTTAAACCTAACTAAGTAGTTTTGTTGCCTAAGCCTAACTAACTCGATTTTTTCCTAAACCTAACAAAGTAGTTTTGTTGCCTAAATCTAACCAAGTACATCTTTTCCTAAACCTAACTAAGTAGTTTTGTTGCCTAAACCTAACAAAGTTGATCTTTTCCTGAACCTAACTAAGTAGTTTTGTTGCCTAAGCCTAACCAAGTCAATCTATTCCTAAACCTAACTAAGTAGTTTTGCAGCCTAAACCTAACTAACTCAATCTTTTCCTAAACCTAACTAAGTAGTTTTGATACCTAAACCTAACCAAGTTGATCTATTCCTAAACCTAACTAAGTAGTTCTGTTGCCTAAACCTAACCAAGTTGATATTTTCCTAAACCTAACTAAGTAATTCTGTTGCCTAAACCTAACCAAGTTGATCTTTTCCTAAACCTAACCAAGTAGTTTTTGCTGCCTAAACCTAACTAACTCGATCTTTCCTAAACTTAACCAAGTAGTTTTTGCTACCTAAACCTAATTAACTCGATCTTTTCCTAAACATAACTAAGTAGTATTATTTTTAAAAGAAGATTAACAGAAGAAATTAACACAAGCATCTCATGTTGCTGGACATTCGTAGGAAATTGCATTAAAAATACGTTGCTGAAAGTCGTGCTGAGCGTCACAAAAAAAAGGTAAATGGGTGTGAATGTACACAAATCAAATAGATAAAATTTTGTGACTATTTTATGAAGTGCTGTGAGACTGTGATGATATACCAGGATCAGATGTGAGATTCTCTGTCACTGTCAGACACATCTCTCAACCACTGCAGCGTTATCACACACAGACGCACTGTACATTCAAATCACAGTGAGTCACGTTTTTATATACAATAAGACAGAACAAAATAAAGCCAGAAGACAGCATGATATTCAACTAAATGCATCGACTTACATTTAAATAAATTAATATATAACATCTGAACATACAATATAATATTAAATGACCAGTCATATAAGCATTAAAAAATAAAACACATATTTTTCTAGCTGTTAAAGAAACACACCATTATCCTGCTGACCCTGTTGAATGATTAAATGAAGACATTAGGGTCCTTTCCTAAACTGAACGACACTTCACACCAAGTTCCACTCGCTATTCTAGACTAGAAACCATCCGTCACCATGGATACTGAGAGATGCACCCCTCACCCAGCTGTTGTGTTATATTATGTGCTGTTTCCCTGCAAGTGCACCACCAATAAGTGAATAATATGACTGCCTGTACTTATATATGGAAACATGTCTCTTGAATTAAAGGAACAGTGTGTAACATTTAAGGGGATCTATTGGCAGAAATGGAATATAATATTAATAAGTATGTTTTCTTTAGTGCATAATCACCTGAAAATAAGAGTTGTTGTGTTTCCGTTACCTTAGAATGAGCCGTTTATATCTACATATGGAGCGGGTCCTCTTCACGTAACCGGCCGCCATGTTTCTACAGGCTCTAGAGAGGGACTTTCCCGTTTTCACGTCAGCCACGTAGTTCTTCTACACGCTTAGCACACTGGAGAGGTTTCAGTTGGTTGCAGTCTGCAACCTCACTTCTAGCTGCCACCAGATCCTACACACTGGCCCTTTAAGGGGACTGTTTGTATCTTCTTACACGTATAAATCGTTGCGGGTCGGTGTCCCATGCGCGCTCGCGCGTAGCTACGCTGTTCAGATTCAGACTCCAACACAAACTACATGGAAGCACCAAAGTTGTATCTAGTGAAGCCCGTCTGTTAAACAGTGTTGGCCGCGGTCGTAGTACGCGGGGGAGACCGTAACTTTGGTATCCAGGACCGGAGTCTCTGCTGTACTCTCTCTGCCTGCTTGCCTTCACTCCGTGCTCGTTCTTGCTATTTCGCTCCACATCTCGCGTGCATGTTCACACACTACACACTGCAGAATAGTTAGTGTAGCTCTGAGAATATCTAGTGAATGCAGACGTTGCGCAGAAATAACTGCTGCAGCCCCTCCAGACCAACAGAGGTTTCCCGTGTCTTGTGAAGTGACGGGGCTCCGCAGAGAGAAACGTTATCATCTCCGACCAAAACTCCGGTGTCTCCCCTGTTCCCTCCGGCTGCGGTCGGGAGGCTGAGGCAGGAAAAGCCAACACTAGGATCAGCATTGATTCATGGAGAGACCTTCGTCTGGTCAGCTAACATTACTGCCAAGCAGCTGAAATATAGAGTGATATTGTGCTTTTAGCTGACGTGTGTCGCTTCACTGTTTTGAGCAATGCTCGTTCATGCCTATGTAGAGCGAGAAGAAGCGCGAATCCGACGCTGACTTTCATTGACTTAACGGCCACAGGTGTCGCTGTTAACAAGTATTTCTGATTCTTAACAAACAGTCCCTTTAAGGGACAGAGTGATGTTTTCTCTTTTCATGTTAACTTCACTACATGCTCTGTGAGGGCAGGATAGAGAAAAACTGTTAATACTGCATCTTGGGGCCCTTCTGGGTGGAGTTAGCATGTTCTCCCCGTGTTAGTGTGGGTTTACTCCGGGTTCTCTGGCTTCCTCCCACAGTCCAAAGACATGCAGGTGGATGGATGGATGGATGGATCTTCCATCAAACTGAAAATCAAGTTGTACATAAACTATATTTTTCAAACAGTGCAGATCATACAAGCATGTGGGCAACATGAGTTTGAGGAAAAAGTAATCTAGTATTCAGTTAAGTGATGTTTCCTCAAAGTCTATTTTAGCCCCACTATCAGTAAGCGGTCTGTCAGCCTGAATCTCTACAGCTTTTCTCTCTTTTCTCTTATACAACTCTAATGGTACGTTTCCACCGCCTCCGTCCTTTACACGCTTCCCATCCACTGTTTATGTAGCAGCCGTGCAATGCATTCTGGTAGCGTGGCGGTGCGATTTGAGAAACGGGGCGTCACGTTGGCCGCTCCTCATTTGCATAAAGTTGAGGTCTAGGCTACTTTATGCAAATCAGAGGTGTCCGGAGCGACTCGCCACCTCTGGAAACTCCCCAGAAACTTTTAAACTAACAGTTGTCAATCCAAAATAAAGACACATTTTGCAACTGCATGGATTATTTATCGCATAAAATGTTTTCAGAAACACATCATGCTGAATTATTTTCGTGAAATAAGAGAAGAAAGTTTCCAAACGAGCCACCGTGTTGGTTCCGGTTTGAAAGCTGGGAGCAGCGGCCCACGAGGGAAAGTGTTCGTTCCAATCAGGTGCCTTGTGTCTAGTGGCAGCCCATCAAGCGTCCAATGCTGGGAAGAGAGATGATCCCTCACGATAAAAGACACCCCTGTGGACACGTACCATCAGACCACAATGTGAACTTGGAGCTTTTTGGGGACAAGCGCAAATGGTCCCCCTGCTAAGCTTGATATCAACAGTTAACTACAGTCACACAGTTATTCAAAGGTAGAGTCTGTTGAGTGACAGTGGAGCAGCACTTCAGTTTAAATATCACACTTCATCTAAAAGACTGTCAAAATACTGTATGTCATGGGACAGGGTGATGAAGACCAAAACAAAGATGTGGAGAATATTTGGGCCCTGCTTATAACTCGAGGAGGAATCACAAAGCTACCACGAGACCAGCAACAATCTTCAAACAATTTCAACATTGACACTCCATGCATGTAGCAGCCATTAGTAGCAACCATTAGCAACCATTTAGCAACCATTTAGCAACCATTTAGCACCAATACGACAGAAACCACTTCTCACTGAAACATCACATCGGCCTTAACTGTGAGAGAACATACCGTGTGGGAAGACAGCTCGTACTCTGAAGACACAGGTAGTGAGGGGAGCTTTTCACAGCAAACACTGAGCATTTGAAACATTAATAGAAAGGAGTTCCTACTCAAACAAACAAGCTGTTATGACTCTTTAGAACACGTTCGAAGAAAAAAAAAGCTGCCTTTTGTTGTCAAAGGAATTCGTTGGCGTCAATCGATCTTTTTTATTTTTAATAGATCCAATGAAAAGACCTAACTACGTGTTAGTCCGTCGCTCAATACTTTCTCATTCCCCCACATTGTCTCCGTGGCTCTCAGCTTTAAGCCCATTGGTTCCTACTGCAGACGTCTCACAAATATATTGTCTAATATTTCATAAAACAGCCGGCACAGTACTGTAGTCTTGTGGAAATATAGCAAATGGACTGCGTTGAGAGCCAGAGGAAGCTGTAGCTTATTGCACCATCCACTCTTATAGTAGAGACCGTTACAACGGAGGCCAGATTTGCTAATTGACAGTTAGCAAGCCTGCTAACTAGCTCAAAGAGCTACTGTGACCGACTAGTGCTAGCATGTTCCTGGCTGGCTAGAGTTAGTGGTAAGCCTGCTCGTCGTCACTAGTTTTTAGCGCTAACTTTTTCACTAGGATGCATGAATCAGCTTAAAGGGCCAGTGTGTAGCATTTCAGGGGATCTAGTAGTAGAAATGGAATATAACATTCATAACTATGTTAGTGTATAATCACTTGAAACTAAGAATGGTTGTGTTTCCGTTAGCTTAGAATGAGTCCTTCATATCTACATAGGGAGCAGGTCCTCTTCTCGTCCATGTTGCTACTACATGTTTTTTACAGTAGCCCAGAACGGACAAATCAAACTGTGGCTCTAGAGAGAACCTTTTACATTTCTACGTTACCTGAGGGCCACCGTAGTTCTCAGACACGCTTGTGAAACTGCGGTAACATGAGCTACAGACTGTTAAACCTTGGTACCGCCAGCCGCCGTCTGACTTCCGTTGCTCCCAAAGTAGTGTTATTATAGTAGGGATGGTCTCTGAGAGAGGCCAAAGGCTCAGCGGCTCACGTTACCACAGTCTTAGGGAAGAGTGAGAGGGGTATTCAGTTGGTTGCAATCTGCAACCACACCACTAGATGTTGCCAAATCCGGCACACTGCACCTTTAGCTGTGCCACTTGTTGATGTGACCAGGCCTGTAGTTGGATAAATTGATTGTTGGTTTATTTTTTTAAAGTTTTATTGTGTATTTAACAGGGACAGTGCAAATTTCACCAGATATAGCTAAAAGCTCATTTCCATCTGTAGTTATGGTCTTTTCATGGGATGTTTTGACACTACATATGAATATAGAATATCGTCAAAATCATCCTTTAACATTATTTGCTGGTGGCTATATCAAAATAAAACTTTGGACTCTTGATATAAACTCTAGGCTATACACAAGGTGGTGCTGTAACTGAGTTCTTCTATTGTATACTATTAACCACCACATTTAAAACATTTAGTGTTGGAATATTGCTGATATAACTCTTACTATTTCATAAGGCAGTGACACCAATCAGCCCCCTGTGAGACGGACATGAACACCTGGATTAAACACAAAGCACAACTATCCGATAGCGTGCTCATTAGAACACTTGAGTGTTGACCTCATTCGTCGTTGGGTTATTTTATAATAGTCTAACGTCATCCAGCCTCGTCCCTCCCTGCTCACAGGCTTGTTTCAGGACTGATGGCCATGTCACCATTTTGTTGTGGCTCTTTCAAGAACCTTTCCACTTCCTGTGAGTCTACTGTTACACTGTCTGGCCTGACCTCCTCTACTTTGTCTGTCTCCTCCTCCTTTAGCTCCTTTATCACCTCCTTCTTTGTCTCCTTCTCTTGCTCCTCTCTTGCTCCCTTCTCCTCTTCGTCATTCATCTCAGATTTGCTGCACACCTCTGTCTTGGCATCGTCTGTCACTGTGATGTTTTCAAGCTTGTCTGCTGATGCTGAGGACTTGTTTCTCATAAACAGGAAGTTACAGGAAGCCAGAACCACAGCTGCGAGGACCACCTCGCTTCCTGCCAGCAGGAAGACCCACATGTAGTTCTTGGTGGCATCAAGAAGTCGGCCTGACAGAGAAACAGGGAAACAGATGAGAGGATAAGGTAGGAGCACCACACAGATATAATACTAGTTTACTTTACGTACACATTTAATAACTCCTTCTGTCCAAACATTGTACAGCACTCCTGCAGTTCCTCGATCGGCCACTTGAGGCTGGCTCCAAAAGCGAGTTTATCCCAGAAGACGTGTTAAAATGCCCAACTTCACAGCAGGAATAAACATGTTTATTACACAGCTTAGTTGAATAATTGATTCTGATTGGTCAATCAAAGCGTTCTATGGTCTGTTATTTCTTTATAGCAGGCCGTTGCTACGTATAACAGTCCGTTGTTATGTTTAACAGAGCGTTGCTATGTATAACAGACCATTGCTACGTATAACAGACCGTTGCTACGTATAACAGACCGTTGCTAAGTATAACAGACCGTTGCTACGTATAACAGACCGTTGCTATATATAACAGTCCGTTGCTATGTATAACAGACCATTGCTACGTATAACAGACCGTTGCTATGTATAACAGACCATTGCTACGTATAACAGACCATTGCTACGTATAACAGACCGTTGCTACGTATAACAGACCGTTGCTAAGTATAACAGACCGTTGCTATGTATAGCAGACCGTTGCAATGTATAACAAACCGTTGCTACGTATAAAAGACTGTCGCTACATATAACAGACCGTTGCTACATATAACAGACCGTTGCTATGTATAACAGACCGTTGCTACGTATAACAGACCGGTGCTCTGTATAACAGACCGTTGCTATGTATAACAGACCGTTGCTATATATAACAGACCATTGCTACGTATAACAGACTGTTGCTATGTATAACAGACCGTTGCTATGTATAACAGACCGTTGCTACGTATAACAGACCGGTGCTCTGTATAACAGACCATTGCTATATATAGCAGACCGTTGCTATGTATAACAGACCGTTGCAACGTATAACAGTCCGTTGCTACGTATTAAAGACCGTTACTATGTATAGCAGATCGTTGCTATGGACGCAGTTCTGATGTCAGACTCTGGCGGACCATTTTTGTGTAAAATTATTGATTTCTTCAATAAGTAGCCGTGTAATAAGCAGGATAATGTACAGCTAGCGGGTCATTGTTGTGAAAGAAACCTCTTCAGAGTGATGAGAGACCCCTCCGTGCCGACTCTCCCTGTCGGGGTTTATTTCACAACAATGATTGGCTCGCTGTACATTATCCCTTACTTACAGCCTGGTACAAAGAACGGTTTTGGTCTCTATAGCTAATTTCCCCGACCATGACAACTGTACGGGGGGTGAATTTTTATAAAACTCACCCTTTATATTATATTAAGGCTTATAGTTATGCATAATTAAGGGCATGGCAACTTTGAGTGACAGGTCGCTACCATGGCATTGCTACCACGGTGTCACACAGCATCGCTACCACGGCATCGCTAACACGGTGTCCCACAGCATCGCTACCACGGCATCGCTACCACGGTGTCCCACAGCATCGCTACCACAGCATCGCTACCACGGTGTCCCACAGCATCGCTACCATGGAGTCGCTACCACGGTGTCCCACAGCTTCGCTACCATGGCATCGCTACTACGGTGTCCCACAGCATCACTACCACGGTGTCCCACAGCATCACTACCACAGCATTGATACCACGGCATCGCTACCACGGTGTCCCACAGCATCATTACCATGGAGTCGCTACCACGGTTTCCCACAGCATTGCTACCACAGCATCGCTACCTAGCTGTCCCACAACATCGCTACCATGGCATCGCTACCGCTGCATCGCTACCGCAGTATCGCTACCGCAACATCGCTACCACATCATCGCTACCTAGCTGTCCCACAACATCGCTACCATGGCATCGCTACCGCTGCATCGCTACCGCAGCATCGCTACCGCAACATCGCTACCACATCATCGCTACCCAGCTGTCCCACAACATCGCTACCATGGCATCGCTACCGCTGCATCGCTACCGCAGCATTGCTACCACAGCATCGCTACCTAGCTGTCCCACAACATCGCTACCATGGCATCGCTACCATGGCATCGCTACCATGGCATCGCTACCGCTGCATCGCTACCACAGCATTACTACCATGGCATCGCTACCGCTGCATCGCTACCACAGCATCGCTACCACAGCATCACTACCACGGTGTCCCACAGCGTTGCTACCATTGAGTCGCTACCATGGAGTCACTACCACGGTGTCCCACAGCATCATTACCATGGCATCGCTACCGCTGCATCGCTACCGCAGCATTGCTACCACAGCATCGCTACCTAGCTGTCCCACAACATCGCTACCATAGCATCGCTACCATGGCATTGCTACCGCTGCATCGCTACCACAGTATTACTACCACAGCATCGCTACCTAGCTGTCCCACAACGTCGCTACTATGGCATCGCTACCATGGCATCGCTACTGCTGCATCGCTACCACAGCATCGCTACCACGGTGTCCCACAGCGTTGCTACCATTGAGTCGCTACCATGGAGTCGCTACCACGCCATCGCTACCACGGTGTCCCACAGCATCGCTACCACAGCATCACTACCACGGTGTCCCACAGCATCATTACCATGGCATCGCTACCGCTGCATCGCTACCGCAGCATTGCTACCACAGCATCGCTACCTAGCTGTCCCACAACGTCGCTACCATGGCATCGCTACTGCTGCATCGCTACCACAGCATCGCTACCATGGTGTCCCACAGCGTTGCTACCATTGAGTCGCTACCATGGCATCGCTACCATGGCATCGCTACTGCTGCATCGCTACCACAGCATCGCTACCACGGTGTCCCACAGCGTTGCTACCATTGAGTCGCTACCATGGAGTCGCTACCACGGCATCGCTACCACGGTGTCCCACAGCATCGCTACCACAGCATCACTACCACGGTGTCCCACAGCATCATTACCATGGAGTCGCTACCACGGTGTCCCACAGCATCGCTACCTAGCTGTCCCACAACATCGCTACCATGGCATCGCTACCGCTGCATCGCTACCACAGCATCGCTACCACAGCATCGCTACCACAGCAGCGCTACCTAGCTGTCCCACAACATCGCTACCATGGCATCGCTACTATGGCATCGCTACCGCTGCATCGCTACCACAGCATCGCTACCACGGTGTCCCACAGCGTTGCTACCATTGAGTTGCTACCATGGAGTCGCTACCACGGCATCGCTACCACGGTGTCCCACAGCATCGCTACCACGGCATCGCTACCACGGTGTCCCACAGCATCGCTACCACAGCATCACTACCACGGTGTCCCACAGCATCATTACCATGGAGTCGCTACCACGGTGTCCCACAGCATTGCTACCACAGCATCGCTACCTAGCTGTCCCACAACATCGCTACCATGGCATCGCTACCGCTGCATCGCTACCGCAGCATCGCTACAGCAGCATCGCTACCACAGCATCGCTACCTAGCTGTCCCACAACATCGCTACCGCTGCATCGCTACCGCAGCATTGCTACCACAGCATCGCTACCTAGCTGTCCCACAACATCGCTACCATGGCATCGCTACCATGGCATCGCTACCACAGCATCGCTACCTAGCTGTCCCACAACATCGCTACCATGGCATCGCTACCGCTGCATCGCTACCACAGCATCGCTACCTAGCTGTCCCACAACATAGCTACCATGGCATCGCTACCGCTGCATCGCTACCGCAGCATTGCTACCACAGCATCGCTACCTAGCTGTCCCACAACATCGCTACCATGGCATCGCTACTGCTGCATCGCTACCGCTGCATCACTACCACAGCATCGCTACCTAGCTGTCCCACAACATCGCTACCATGGCATCGCTACTGCTGCATCGCTACCGCTGCATCACTACCACAGCATCGCTACCTAGCTGTCCCACAACATCACTACCATGGCATCGCTAACATGGCATCGCTACCGCTGCATCGCTACCACAGCATCACTACCACAGCATCACTACCACAGCATCGCTACCTAGCTGTCCCACAACATCGCTACCGCTGCATCGCTACCACAGCATCACTACCACAGCATCGCTACCACGGTGTCCCACAGCGTTGCTACCATTGAGTCGCTACCATGGAGTCGCTACCACGGCATCGCTACCACGTCAATTTTGAGCATTCAGTTGCACTAAAAGACACTCTAAGGAGTCGGCTGTTTCCAGTAGGCACATTTTGTTTCTGTTTTTCGCTAGCTAAAATTAACATCCAAACTAATAGTTAACATGAATAACAGAAGCACCTTGCTAACTAAACTAGCTAGCTAGCTAGCTGATAACAGTACAGTACAGTAAATGCCAAACTCAAGGCTTAAAAACGGTAGTCAATAAACCCATGGGTGATGTCACGGTGACTACGTCCACTTTTATACAGTCTATGGTTTAACCTAGCTACAGGAAATGTAACTGCCTTTGACTGAAATGAAAAATGTGGTGTCCTGGAACATGCCTCTTCATCTGTGTGTAACTGAATGTACTAGGGTGTCGATCAGAGACATTTCCACGGCTGAGAATCTCATTTTGTCAAGACCGGACCGTGACTGACAATAAATGATAACCCCTCATCTCTGAAGTATTTTGGTTTAGTTTCTGTCTGCATTTAGATGTTAACCTAACCTAACCTGCACTTTGCAGGAAAGGCCAGAGCAGACTCTAACTGCTCAGGAGACTGAGGTCTTTTAGAGTGCAGGGGGCACTCCTGAAGACCTTCTATGACACTGTGGTGGCATCAGCCATTTTTTATGGAGTGGTCTGCTGGGGCAGCAGCATCTCGGCTGCGGACAGGAAGAGACTTGACAGAGTGATTAGGAAGGCCAGCTCTGTCCTGGGATGCCTCCTCGACACAGTGGAGGTGGTGGGAGAGAGGAGGATGATGGCTAAGCTGTCATCCATCATGGGGAACGACTCCCACCCCATGCAGGACACCATCTCAGCACTGGAGAGCTCCTTCAGCGACAGGCTGCTCCACAAAAAGTGTGTGAAGGAGCGCTATCGCAGGTCCTTCCTTCCTGCAGCTGTCAGACTCCACAACCAGCACTGCTCCTAGTAGACCACAACCAGCACTGCTCCTAGTAGACCACTTACACACCAAAAACTGACAAGAACTGCACTATACTGTATTATGACATTATATTATGTGCAATATCAATACTACTCAGGTGTACTTCATACTGTGCAATAATTTCAGGTGGAATTTAATTTCATTCTCACTGTGCAATATAATTTTTCCAAATTTTTTTAATAGTATGTTTTTTGTCAAAACTGTATATACTGCTCCTATTTTTATACTTTCTTCTATCTAAATGGTTCATATTTTGTTTCACTTTGTTTAGCTCTTTTTTTACTGTGTTAGCTGATGCTTCTTGTTTTTTGCTCTATCCTCTTTGCTGCTGTACATTACAAATTTCCCCACTGCGGGACTAATAAAGGAATATCTTATCTTATGAACTGAAGCCAACGGCGAGCTGTGAGCAGTATAAGTGCACAGTTGGAGACCGGCTCCCACCACCCAGTCGAGGGAGGTGACACCTTGGGAGCTCACCAGGTTTCAGGTAGGCCCAAACCATTTCTTTGGTGTTGGCAATGGATGGCACTGAGTATATATTGTGGCCTGTTAGTAGATGGAATAGCCATACGGGTAAGTGTTAATTAATTCCTCTAGATGTAACAACAAATCATTTCTCCGGTACTACCTGGAGCCGCAACAAGAAAGGCTCAATAGCATTACTACTGTCAGCAAAAACCTTTAAAATCAATGAGGTACTTTAGTCTTTGTGCTGACTGACCTGCACCAGGTGGCCCCACCAGCACAGCAATGGCCTCCATGAGCAGGACCAGGCCAATGGCACTGGGGAACTTCTCGGTACCAACTATTGCCATGAGAACCTCAAACTGCAGAGCACCCACCATGCCGTAGGAGATGCCGAAGAAGATGCAGAAGACCACCAGCGATGTATAGTCGTTGGCCTGGGAACAAATATGAAATGCATTGTGAAGGAAGAGCAAAAGGCTGTTCTTGTACACTCTTCATAGCTATTCCTACGAAAAGTAATACACTGTAATTCGTATATCCCACAAAGTTAATTTGTATGGAATCCACGTAATCGTGAAGCAGGAAGTATATATGCGACAAGCGCCGTGTAGGGAGGAGGTCGGGGTGCAAGGGTGGGTCAACAAACACCAGACTTTTGCCAGGAGACCGGTGTTGGTGTCCCGCGTGAAACCAGAAGACAACGTTGACCTATTTGCAACGTAACTTCTGTACTAAAGCAACAGTTATTTTAACCCAAACCCTGATCTTTTCCTAAACCTAACAAAGTCATCTTGTTGCCTAACCTTAGCCAAGTTGTTTCCTGTGAAGACGGAAGTTTATTTTGAAAAGACTGTACGCATGTAACGAGCGTAAATTGACACATGTTGCTGGACATTCATATAAAAACACAAGAAAAATGAGGAATAACTTTTTGTAAGATATAGGAACCGCTGTATGCGGACACGTTGTTCCAGTTCATAAGGAGAAATCATTCACCTACCTGTGATCCGACCAGGTCAGTGGTTCCATTGAAGATCATTGCAAAGCTGAAGAGGTAGACGCAACGAGGCCGCACCCATTTCAGTCCGGCAATCACACCACATGTAGGGCGTGCAAACATGTCAATGAAGCCCAGGATAGTGAGCAGCAGAGCCGATTTGGTGTCCTCATTCCCCAGCTCCTTAGCATAGCTCACGACAAACACTGGAGGCACAAACAGCCCCAGCACCATGATGGACGCCGCCACCGTGTAGATGAGAAAGCCACAGTCTCTGAACACAGAGAAGTCTAGCAGTTTGGCTTTGGGCTTATTCTTCTTCTCTGGTCCTTCTTCGTTGTCCTGTTCCGGGTCCTTAGACTTGAGCGTCTTGGGGGCAACCAGAGGCTTCATTAGAGCCCCGCACACACAACAGTTGAGTAGAATGCCACCCAAGATGAGGAAGCCCCCCCTCCACCCGTACTGGTACTGGAGGACCTGGCCCAGTGGCGACAGGCAGCACAGGGCCACAGGGCTTCCTGCTGCTGATAGCCCATTGGCCAGAGGACGCTTCTCACTGAAGTAGCGGTTGAGCATAATGAGAGATGGTTGGAAGTTAAGGGCTAACCCCAAACCTGCAGCAAAGGAAAGACAGCTTCTTATATTCTTTGACTTTCTTTATTCAAAAAATTTAACCATCTATCCCCACCAGATTTATTGTTTTGGTACAAACAGGGAATCGTACAACCCGGTCTCACTCCCAGCTCATCAAATACCGCAGATTGAGCAGCGCCCCTTGGCATCAGAACCGCACAGAGGCACCCTTTAACCCCTTTAGAACCGGGTTTTCAATTAAAGTAAATCCACCCATGGCGTTTCTGACGGTCAGAGCAAGTGACGTAGTATTAATAGCATCAGAGTCAGCTCAGGGTGTGTGGGACAAACAAACACAAGACTTTCAATCAGGAGACCGCTGTTCGGTGTGTAACTAAGTAACGTTGATTTATTTTGTCATGTCAGTTGTTAATAACGTGACTCGTCGGTATCTTCGGTATCATCAGTCCCGTGAGTCTCTAGTCAGTGAAGTTAATGTCAACCACGACTATTTCCTAACCCTACCTGAGTGGTTGTGTTGCCTAAACCTAACTTCCTGTGAAAACAGAAGTTTATTTTGAAAGGACACTATGCATGTAACGAATGTATATTGACACGCCGTCCCTATTTCGTCTAAAAGTAACGTTAGAGGAGTACCCCATGTGTCGGTCTCCGATGCCGAGGGACACTGACCAAGCGGCGGATGCGTTGGGAATGAGAATGTATTGATTTGTAAGTTCAAGAGGTCGGTCTGCCTCTAATGGGTTTATATACACCCGTGTGATATGCGTTGATATTTTATTTTGAAAGGGTCACTACACCCTCAAATTCTCCTGAGAGGCTTTAAAAAAATAGATTTCTCACATACTAAAACACTATATGCTAATGTCAGCATGTAAGGACTGATGTGAGGCCGAGGTAGGTGTAGGTGTGTTAGAAGTCAGATGTTACAGTCCAAACTTTCAGCAGACAGTCAGACCTGTAATGACCCCGGTAGAGAGGTAGATGTGGATGATGCTGGTGGAGAAAGAGGCCAGGATCATTCCCAGAGAGGCGAAGAGGCCGCCTACCATCATCACTGGACGACAGCCAAAGCGGTTCACCAGCACACTGCACAGAGGACCTGGATAAAAAGATAACTTCTATTAGTTGAGAGATACAGCAGGTAAATAAGACTGCTGGGGAAGTTGATATTGATCTTTTCATCTGACTCTGGGTAAACACGCATATTTCCCAAAAGAATTCAGACTGTTATGTTGAAATTTCCTTGAGAATACGGTGAGAATAAGAGGGAACTCAATGTGCAAGTCAGAGGACAGTCCATGCAAGGACAAAACTTACATTTAACTTCCAAGATATTTCCACTTTTTCAGAGCTACCGACTATTTACTTGCCGAGAGTTAGATGAAAAGATCTATGCCACTGTCAGGTCTGTATGGTAAATATGTAGTATTACCAAAAATTTTTAACTATTCCTTTGATATTATTATTGAGTATTAGCTTTGTCTGTATTTTGATTTGCTGTTTAAGTAGTCATCATGCTTGTTAAAATAGTTGAAAGTGAATTAAAATAGTCAGTGGAGAGTCCTCAGAAGTATAGTGAGACCATGAAGACCAGACCATGAACTAAGCAATGGACTATAGATTGTGGTAGTGTTGTGTTGGATTTCATAATATTGTAAGATGTTCAAACTCAGTCTAAACAAAAATTGGAAATAAGGTTTACAAAGGGAGTGTTTATCATTACGCCAGGAGATCATGTTTTCAGTCGTGTGTATGTTTGTCTGTCTGTCTGTCCACAGCTAATCTCCCATTACGTTGGACCCATCAGCCTAATGTTTTCTGTGCTCATTTATAACTGTATGCTCAAGGACCTCTGGTGGTTGTGGTGATTCACACCTTTTGAAAACATATTTTATTGACTGACTAGGAAAGACAATTACATATATAAATGTATGTATGTAAATATGAATGTATTTAAGTATGTATAACTATTGCTTAGCAAATGACAAAGTGAACCTCTGACCACAACGGAGCGCATCTTCTCATGTTGGTTGGAGCAGAGCTAGCAGTCAGTGGGCAGCAGAGTCCTGCGATGTGTTTGGCTAACGGAGCTAACAGCTAATGGAGCTAATACAGCTAACACAGCTAACAGCGAACAGAGGGTAGAACGTAACTCGTGAGTTGGGAAACTCTCAAGAGATGGTTAAGGTTAGATATTGACCTTGAATAAGGTTAGGCATTGACCTTGAATAGTTAAGGTTAGGCATTGACCTTGACTAGTTAAGGTTAGGCATTGCCCTTGAATAGTTAAGGTTAGGCATTGACCTTGAATAGTTAAGGTTAGGCATTGACATCGAATACTTAAAGGTTAGACATTCACCTTGAATAGTTAAGGTTAGGCATTGACATTGAATAGTTAAGGTTAGGCATTGACCTTGAATAGTTAAGGTTAGACATTGACCTTGAATAGTTAAGGTTAGGCATTGACCTTGAATAGTTAAGGTTAGACATTGACCTTGAATAGTTAAGGTAAGGCATTGACCTTGAATAGTTAAGGTTAGACATTGACCTTGAATAGTTAAAGGGACTGTTTGTAAGAATTAGAATTGCTTGTTAACAGCGACACCTGTGGCCGTTAAGTCAACAAAAGTCAGCGTCCTGTTGCTCGCGCTCGCCCGTGTGCACGGGCTACTTGAATGTGAGCGAGCATCCGTCGAAACAGTGAGGCGACACACGTCAGCTAAAAGCACAATATCACTCTATATTTCAGCTGCTTGGCAGTAATGTTAGCTGATCAGACGAAGGTCTCTCCATGAATCAATGCTGATCCTAATGTTGGCTTTTCCTGCCTCAGCCTCCCGACCGCGGCCGGAGGGAACAGGGGAGACACCAGAGTTTTGGTCGGAGACGATAACGTTTCTCTCTGCGGAGCCCCGTCACTTCACAAGACGCGGGAAACCTCTGTTGGTCTGGAGGAGCTGCAGCATTTATTTCTGCACAAACGTCCACTGAACATTCACTAGATATTCTCAGAGCTAAACTAACTCTTCTGCAGTGTGGAGTGTGCGCACATGCACGTGAGGTGGAGCGAGCTGAGTGAAGGCAAGCAGGCAGAGGAGCAGAGTACAGCAGAGACTCTGGCCCTGGTCTCCCCTGCGTCCTCCAACTGCGGCCAACACTGTTTTGCAAGACGGGCTTCACTAGATACAACTTTGTGGTTTTGGTGCTTCCGTGTAGTTTGTGTTGGAGTCTTGTCTGAACAGCGTAGACACACGACTCATGAGCGCATATGCGAGCACGCATGGGACACCGACCCGGCTGATTTATACGTGTAAGAAGTTACAAACAGTCCCTTTAAGGTCAGGCATTGACCTTGAAAAGTTAAGGTTAGACATTGACCTTGAATAGTTAAGGTTAGGCATTGACATTGAATAGTTAAGGTCAGACATTGACCTTGAATAAGGTTAGGCATTGAGCTGGAATAGTTAAGGTTATGATAGGTCATCAGGCATTCGGGAGTCTCACAAAAGTCTTTGCAAGTTTTTGCTAGATTTGGTAATTTGCGGGTCACCATCTAGACACGACCCTACCAGATCTAAACACACAGCGGGACACAGAGGAGGTGTTAAACAGTCAACATGAAGCGTTACACAGTGAACAGTAGAGCTGCACAGAGCCGCTGCAGACAGCTGCAGAGATTCAAATGAGAACATATCTGTTGCGTGAGACGTGAAAAAACACATCTGAAACGGTTGTGGTCTCGACGGGGGGGCAGTTGTGGTTTGCATTCAGACATTACAGCAGTGGTCGCTGCAGACACACCTGGTAGAGAGCTGCTCTCTACTGACTGAACTGTTCTAGCTGCAGGGCTGCATTCCATAGTTCCTGTTTGTGGTGTGTGCATTGTGCTGTATGCAGATTTGGCGCCAGAGTATTAGGGGCGGACGGGCAATCAGCTTTGACAGGGGGCATCTTTTTTCACCTCATATAGCCTTTATTAAGTGTATATTTAACATTATCATGTTTCATGAAAGTAATAAACTGACAGAGAGGTGTATACATACTGTCACTTGTGCGCACAGGCTCGCACGCACGCATACACATGCTGTTATGTCCACAAAATGAGGTTATAAACTAACACCGTGTCCTAACTGGATGAGAGCGTCCGACTATCGTGCCACATCACGCATCGGACGCTCTCTGTCCACACTGAATACGTTTAAAATGCACTTCTGTTATGTCATGTAAACAAACCACGTACATATCAGCTGTGAGCTCCAGATCAGACCGCAGCTGGAGACGGAACCACTTCATAGATGGGTTAGTAGTACTTGTTATCTTCCTACGTTTGTAGCCTACTTTTTTATTAGAAAACACACGTTTTATATTGTGATATTTACTGATAATAACATACGATATAGCCAACAGCAGGTAGGTTGTTATCTAGTGATCTTCTCCAGCCAGCTGCCACCTTATTATGGTTTCTGTAGTGAATTGAGGAGGTACTGTAGGCTACAGATAACTCCTCAGGCACGCCGTGCGTCTTGCTCGTGCCAGGTTCAAAATGCGCTCACAGACAGGTGCCGAGATCCAGTAAACAGGGAGTTAAACAACACATTAATCTAGCAGTCTGACTGATTTCTTCATAATTACAATTTAAGTTAATAAAGATATTAAATGTGGATGTTTCGCTCACCAGTTGTTATCCCTGCTCAGCCTGCTGTATAACGTAACATTAGTTCGTTGTTTTATTCCACAATACTGAACAAAATAATCCAAACAGTAGAAGAAGTAAGATGTAAGAGGAGCACAGGATGCTTTTTACTCTCTTGGTCCTTCAATGCATCAGATTTGTAGGCCTACTTTCTCTCAGTTTTTTTCTGTTGAGCTAGATTTAAAAAAAAAAAACACATGACAAATGGAGCGACACTGGATTGTAGTGACAGCTCATATTTCACAGAGTTTCCATAGTTGTCTCTTTGTGCTGTGTGTTCGTGTTTTATTTGAACCATTAGTGAGGTGGCTGTTATATTTTTTGACAGGTAGCTCGTAATAAAGTTTCACTAGTGAACGCTATGCATATAACTGTGAGCGTCAATGTTTGTGCTAAAAGTGTCAATAATCAAGTTAATATCTTCAGTTACATACAGGACAACTGACCCGGTTTTCCTGGCTCATTTTATCTAAACTAATCAGCCGTTCCTCTCAATGTGAGTGACAGGAAAAAATAGGAACAGGGTGTCCGACACAAGTTCAGATAAGACGTCGCGCCGAGCTGTGCAGCGCCGTGTTGCTCGCGGCCAGTTAGGACACTCCAATAGACAACAATGTAATCAAGCCCAAGTACATGTCCTAGTTGTTTCCGAAATGCAAAACTATCTGTTTTGTGCTTTATTTTGCATTACAGTGTTAAGTCCTTCCATTACCAAACTGTATGACTTCATTTTACTTATAGACTAGCTGTTATTCCAGTTTAGTTTTTTTATCAGGAGAGAATTCAGCTGAGGGGGCACAGTGACCTTTTTGGACGGGCCTGGACCCCCAAGGCCCGCCCCTAACGCCGGCGCTGGCTGTATGTGCTGTAGCAGCCAGCAGCAGCCTACCTGTGCCGTAGAGCATGGCCAGCAGTATGGAGGAGATCCAGGCAGTGTCACTGTATCCAACCCCAAACTCCCTGATCAGCTCTTTGAAGAAGACACTGACCGCTTTAGGGAAAGCGTAGGAGAAACCTGTGATGACAAAGCAGCCGGCCAGCACCACCCAGCCCCAACCGCCATCTGGAGCTTTCACCCCCTCTGCACCCACGTCAACCGCCACGCCTCCCATGATGCTCTTGGGCTGTGTTTTAATGGAAGCAGACTGAGAAGCTAGAAGAAAAATGAGAATGACAACATGCAGTTGGACAGAGTTTCTCTTTAGGTGCATCTGATTCAGTTCTGCACCGTGAATACTGGCCATCAGCAATTAGACTGCTCCAAGACGGAACATTTTTAGCCAAAGTGGACATGTGTAGCATTTACCATTACTATTTACCATCTTTTAAATAAACTGTGATACGGTTATATTAACTGGAATTGCCAGACACTCTTAAAGTGTTAGCTCCACTGTTTGGTGCCCTTAAAGCTCCAGATGTATTGATTATACAGTTCCTGAAAGCACGGTTGAGCACAGATGTACTTTACTTTAGAAGTGATTGCTAACAGTGGGTCAGAGAGGCTCACACAGGTTTCGACGTTCTCCCGTCACAAGTCTTCACGGTCAAACATGATGTGTATCAGCATTGACTGGCGGCGCAGGAGATGATTCGACCAACACCCAACAGGAACTAAAAGAAAGAACCACAAAGCAAAGCAGTTTATATTTCTGCCTCCTAAACATCAGAACAGCAGGGTGTCTCTTTATTTCAGATATAAAGAACTGTTTCAGTGCTAAATTATGAATCCTGCTATAGCAAAAGCATTACCCGCCCTACTCTGCCTCTGATTGACTAGTACTCATGCCTATGTTGGTTGGATATGTTAGATTTAGGCATAAGGAGTGAGATTGGTTAGGGTTAGGGTAAGAATATCAGGTTAAGCCAATCAGAGGCAGAACAGGGCGGCTCATGCCTTCGCTATAGTACGATCTGTAATATGTTATGATAATCACATGCAGTATAAATGTGTTGTTGTCTCCTATTCTAAAATGGTATATCTGAATATTTCTGAATACTGGGGTCCCTAAACAGTCTTGAATTCCATAAATTGGGTCTCACTGTAAAGCTGAGACTCTGGTGGATCCAATGAGCCCAACTGTACTCATGTTTGATGATGTTAGTCCCCATAAGAGACATTTCATTGACCTCACTGTATAAAATGACCTGTGGTGACCTCTAGGATAATCACAGTCTCATGAAACTTTACAGCCACAAACTAGAGACCTAGAGCATTCAGAGGATGGATGGATCAGACTAGAGACCTAGAGCATTCAGAGGATGGATGGATCAAACTAGAGACCTAGAGCATTCAGAGGATGGATGGCTTTCCCTATTAGATTGACAATAAGGGGCTTTTTCTATGGTGTTCCTCAAGGTCTTGGTGTCTTAATGTGGTATTGGAGGGATTATTGAGCAAATTGATCAATTCTCCAGTGGTAAAAAAATTGTTAAATTTAGCACCAAATCTGTGGAACAAATGGTATCAACTCAAAAACTGCTGCAACAACTTCTGAGACATAATAGAGCATGGGGATGGTCATCATATACTTCTATCATAATGTTCTATACCCTTATACACTATTTCAATTTATTTTAATTCATTCATTATTTTTATATCTGATTAATAACCAGAACAACTTGACCCACAGTGCTGAGCTGCAACTCAGATGAATCTACAGGTTCCAGCTTTCAGATGATGTACACCACTTCTATGCTGTTGACTATTTAGTTAGGGCACTGACACTGAACATACAGACGCGGACAAAATTGTTGGTACCCTTCCGTTAAAGAAAGAATAACCCACAATGGTCACTGAAATAACTTGAAACTGACAAAAGTAATAATAAATAAAAATGTACTGAAAATTAACTAATGAAAATCAGACATTGCTTTTGAATTTTGGTTCAACAGAATCATTTTAAAAAACAAACTAATGAAACTGGCCTGGACAAAAATGATGGTACCCCTAGAAAAGATGTAAAATAATTTGACCATAGGGACATATTAAACTAAGGTGTGTCCTGTAATTAGCATCACAGGTGTCTTCAAACTTGTAATCAGTCAGTCTGCCTATTTAAAGGGTGAAAAGTAGTCACTGTGCTGTTTGGTATCATGGTGTGTACCACACTGAACATGGACCACAGAAAGCTAAGGAGAGAGTTGTCTCAGGAGATTAGAAAGAACATTATAGACCTTCATGTTAAAGGTAAAGGCTATAAGACCATCTCCAAGCAGCTTGATGTTCCTGTGACTACAGTTGCACATATTATTCAGAAGTTTTACGGTCCACGGGACTGTAGCCAACCTACCTGGACGTGGCCGCAGGAGGAAAATTGATGACAAATTGAAGAGACGGATAATACGAATGGTAACCAAAGAGCCCAGAACAACTTCCAAAGAGATTAGAGGTGAACTCCAAGGTCAAGGTACATCAGTGTCAGATCGCACCATCCGTCACTGTTTGAGCCAAAGTGGACTTAATGGAAGACGACCAAGGAGGACACCAAATCATAAAAAAGCGAGACTGGAATTTTCCAAAATGCATATTGACAAGCCACAAAGCTTCTGGGAGAATGTCCTTTGGACAGATGAGACAAAACTGGAGCTTTTTGGCAAGTCACATCAGCTCTATGTTCACAGTCGCAAAAATGAAGCATCCAAAGAAAAGAACACTGTACCTAATGTGAAACATGGAGGAGGCTCGGTTATGTTATGGGACTGCTTTGCTGCATCTGGCACAGGGTGTCTTGAATCTGTGCAGGGTGCAATGAAATCTCAAGACTATCAAGGCATTCTGGAGCGAAATGTGCTGCCCAGTGTCAGAAAGCTTGGTCTCAGTCGCAGGTCATGGGTCCTCCAACAGGATAATGACCCAAAACACAGCTAAAAACACCCAAGAATGGCTAAGAACAAAACATTGGACTATTCTGAAGTGGCCTTCTATGAGCCCTGATCTAAATCCTATTGAACATCTGTGGAAGGAGCTGAAACATGCAGTCTGGAGAAGGCACCCTTCAAACCTGAGACAGCTGGAGCAGTTTGATCACGAGGAGTGGGCCAAAATACCTGTCGACAGGTGCAGAAGTCTCATTGAGAGTTACAGAAATCACTCGATTGAAGTGATTGCCTCGAAAGGTTGTGCAACAAACCATCATTTTTGTCCAGGCCAGTTTCATTAGTTTGTTTTTTAAAATGATTCTGTTGAACCACAATTCAAAAGCAATGTCTGATTTTCATTAGTTAATTTTCAGTACATTTTTATTTATTATTACTTTTGTCAGTTTCAAGTTATTTCAGTGACCATTGTGGGTTTTTCTTTCTTTAACGGAAGGGTACCAACAATTTTGTCCACGTCTGTATGAGGCAACCGAGGAGTTTTTAAGGCTAAAGAGTAGAACGTCCTGGACTGCAGCGAAGTGTGACAGACACCGGACCTCAGCTGATGATGTGTTTTACTGCTGAGGACCAGACCCCCCCCCCCCCCCCCCCCCCCTCCCCCCCCTCAGTAGCAGCTGATGCTGTGGCTCACACACTTCAGGCCATCATGGACCGCAAAGGATTCGGAATATCAAATATTTATTTAAGCTCACTCTACTTTAAATAAGCAGACTACATGTGTGTATAGGAAGAGCTCCAGTTACTACACTGTTGATGTGACAGCAAACAGCCTTAAAGTAAAGCTGAAAGTCAGTCATTGTTTCTATATAGAGTTCTGAACTGCAAACCTAATCATCCAAACAATTAACTCACTAAAAACTATTAACAGCTTTAGTCATGGACTTGGTCCCATCTACAGATCTGATGTGAACTCTCTGTCCCTGCTGTCTGTAGGAATATTTTCCCTCATGGCCTCCAGTATTATATATCCGGTACAAGCCAGCAGTGACCCGTATAGTGAGTGTGAGTTACTGTTCCATCGTAATGGGCCAGCACCGCATGATTAATAGTTCTTCTGCGTTTCTGGAGCCAGACAGGGCTTTTACCACCACAACCACCATTTAACCCCTCGGCCAGGAACACCTCAACACGCATGCATGTACTGTATAATACATGTAAATATGTGTATATGAGTCCAATCATGCAAAGGATGGTGGTCAGGATGTTTTTCTAGTACATTTGTCTCTTTCTGTAGTTCTACAGCCTCTCAGCTGCTGTCTGGACAGAGAGGAGCAGGCTGGAGGCTCCATCTGCTGATTTACAGCCTGTTGAAGAGCTGAAGGAACGGGTTGGGCTGGGCTACAATCCAGTGTCTCTGGGTAACACCATCATCAAGGCTCACACTGACGGGAATGTGACCTGACCCGTCAGTCCCCCCAGAGGCAA